>NC_092050.1:53174085-53469895 GCF_003086295.3 Arachis hypogaea
CTAGGTTCACCCAGTCTGGATTGCTGTCCTCAAATACTACCTTGGCCTTATTGCATAAGCGGAGAATGGTGCTGGGGTACCAAAGCCTTGCACCTGAATCAACCTTCTCAGCCGAATCTTGAATCCCTTCGGCGATGAGCTCATTCACATTGATTTCCCCACCTTGTATTAAGCAATGCACCATAGTAGCTCGATTGATGTTTACCTCTGAATTATTTGCAGCTGGTAGAATGGACCTCCTCACAAGTTCAAACCACCCCTTGGCTTCAGGGCTCAGGTCTCCTCTCTTACTACATTCGCATAAAATTATTTGATGAGGTTTCCATTGATCTTCCCCTCTGGACTTGTGAGCAATTGCCACCCCCTCTGTTCGATTTTCTCCAGAATTTGTGGTGACTCATCTGCATTGATTTGGAAGATTAACTCTGGCAATATCTTTCTCGCCCTTATCCGTTCGAATTCACGTTCATGAAAGGCAGTTTTGAATTTCTTCTCATCGAAAGGAACACTCTCCATGGGTTCCTTCCTCTTTTGCCTCTTTGACCTTGATGATGCCATGAATTGAGTTGCTGTTTTGAGATGGAGGTTGGAGGATACGGAGAGATGAGGAATAGGTTGGCTAGGACAGAGTGTGATGAAGGGGTTTGAGCAAGCCGAAAGTATGAAGTGTGGAGAGTGAGAATTTGAGTGTGAGGAATGATCATGCACTAAGGTTCACTTATATAGGGAGATCATGAGTGGGTGGAAGGTGTGGATTGCAAGGATTGTTGCTTGATGGACGGTTGGGGTTGTGTATGAAGGAAGGACAAGGATCATCACTTAATGAGAGTGATTGGTTCGGTCTTCAAGGGTCTTCTTTCTCCAATGTTGCATGGCAGCGTTTCCCCATGCGTTCCCTCTTGAGACATGTGTGTAGTGCTCTTCATTAAGTGGCGAACTCTCCCCCATTTAATTGTCCAATCAATCCCCTTTTTATGCTTCTTTTCCTTTCCTATAAAGATTTAAAATAAGGAAATTAATATCATAGAAATTAAACTCTACGGCTAGAATAATAAATAGAAGAAAAAGAGTTTGTTTATTTATGAATTTCAACTAACTAACTACTTGTATATCCTTATGCATTTTGGTGGCACCATGGGGTGACACCAAACTTAGTTTGAAGCAATGTGATGAAAAGTTTGTTCAAAGCTCCCAAGACTAGCATGCATCTTGGTTTGCTTTGAACACCAAACTTGTTCTTCACTATATACTGCATGATAAAGATTGCACCAAGTGTTTGTCAAGTTTGGGTTGAAATTCACAAACATTGATTTATTCATTATTTTAAAAACATATAAAACATGGGTTGCCTCCCATGAAGCGCTTCTTTAGGGTCACTAGCTTGACGTTTTTCCCTCATCAGGGAGGTTGGTAGTGCTTAAAGTCCTCCCCTCTTGCTGTGGACTTATATCCATTGGTTGGATCAATGATCTCCACATGTTCCAGGGAAAGAACTCTGTTGATAGTGAAGACCTTGGGTAACTGAGATGGTACAGTGGGGAGATTAGGGGGAATATCTGGGAAGTAAGCTGAGACAACTCTATCCCCTGGAGAGAAGTCTTCCGTAGGGATCTTCTTGTTCTTCCATCTCCTTGGTACCTTCTTCTTTGTTTCTTTTGAGGTTGCCTTCCCCTTGGTGACCTCTTTTTTTCCAGGAGTTGTGATGCTGTCTTCACCTGCCTCTAGAGGTTTAGGTTCCTCCAACTTTTCCTTCAGCTGTGGCAATTGCTATTTTCCTTGTTTATCTATTAAGGGTATCTCAGAATGAACTGGCTGTGCTTTAATGCTTGTTTCCTCCTTCAGTGTCTCATTATCATTCATGCTTAGTTCCTTGTCCTCTTGATCTGTTTCTTGTGAGAGTTTGAAAACATTGAAGCTGAGTCGTTCATCATGGATTCTCAATATTAGCTCCCCTTTCTCTACATCGATAAGTGCTCTGGCCATAGCTAGGAATGGTCTTCCCAATATGATTGGATGAGTGTGACTCTCTTCCATGTCCAGGATGACAAAGTCTATTGGGAGAAAATATTTTCCAACCTTTAGCAACACATTTTCCACCACTCCTATTGCTTGCTTTTGAGTTTTTTCAGCCAGTCTGATGATTACATCTGTGGGTATTATCTCATTGATCTGCAGCTTCTTTGCCAGGGATAAGGGCAGTAAGTTGATGCTGGCCCCCAAATCACATAGTGCTCTATCGAACATAGTTTCACCTATGGCACAAGGGATGTGAAAACTCCTTGGGTCTCTTCTTTTTGTAGGCAACTCAGGTTGAATAAGGGCACTACATTCCTTGTTCATCACTATAGTCTGGCCTCCTTTGAGTGAGCTTTTCCTGGGAAGAAGTTCCTTCATATACTTGATGAATGCAGGCATTTGTTGAATTGCCTTGATGAATGGTATGTTCACATGCAGAGAAGCAAACAAGTCTAGGAACCTTGAGTATATTCTTTTTCCCACAGCACCATTGAGCAGTTGATGGAAGGGTGCATAGAGCTTCAGCAGCTCTTGTTGTGAGATTTCTGGTTCTTGGCGATCTCTATCCTCCTCCTTTGTTGAGTTGTCTTCAGGTTGTTTGCAAAGTTTCCCTTGCTTGTTTTCAGTCTCTTGATCACTCGCAGTGACCATTTTGCAATCTTCCCATCTTACTTTCTTTGCTTCTCCTTTGGGGTTTTTCTCCGTGTCACTTGGGAAGCTATCAGTAGGTTTGGGAATCTTCTCAGCTAAATATCCCACCTGGAATTCCAGCTTCCTAATGGTCTCTCCCTGGTTCTTAATATTCGCTCGCACCTCCTCTTTGAACACCTTATTTTCTTGAATCTCTTGACATATTCCTTCAAGTAAGGCTTCAATCTTAGAGAGCTTGTCATCAATTGATGAGTGATTCGGAGTAGATGTGCTGTTTTGGTTTTGATAGGTATGTGGAGAAGTGTTGTTGTGGGGGTGTTGAGATGTCCTCTGTGTGAATTGCTGGTGAGCTGCATTGTTGTTGGAGTTGTAGCGTCTCTGATCTTGGTTTTGATCTTGCTCACTTCCCCACCCAAAGTTTGGGTGGTTTCTCCATCCAGGGTTGTAGGTCTTGGAGTATGGATCATAGTTTTTCCTCGGTGAATTCCCAATGTAGTTGGCTTGCTCCTGACTCCCCTCTGCTTCTTCATTCACTCCTTCTTGGGTTGTTGATGAAGTGGAGATTGCTGCTACTTGGTTCATCTCCATCTTCTTGGTGAGGTCAGCCAGCTGCTGGGTAATGAGCTTGTTTTGGGCCAACAGAGCATCTACATTGTTTAGCTCCATTACTCCTCTTGTGTTCCCTCTTTCGGAAGCATAGAAGTAGTCGTTCTCTGCTACTGTTTCAATAACATCTATGGCTTCCTCAGTAGTCTTCTTCTTGTTCAAAGATCCTCCGGATGAATGGTCTACGGCCTTCTTTAACTCATAAGAGAGTCCTTCATAGAAAATGTGCAGCTGCACCCATTCGTTGAACATGTCAGGTGGACATCTCCTTGTTAAGTCCTTGAACCTCTCCCATGCTTCATATAGAGTCTCACCATCTTGTTGCCTGAAAGTTTGGACCTCAGCTCTCAGCCTATTGATTCGTTGAGGAGGGTAAAATCTTGCTAAGAATTTGTTCACCACGTCTTCCCAAGTTGTCAAGCTTTCCCTTGGGAAAGATTCCAGCCACTTGGCTGCTTTGTCCCTAAGTGAGAATGGAAATAGGAGCAGTCTATAGGCGTCAGGGTGAACACCATTAGACTTCACTGTGTCACATATTCTCAGGAAGGTGGTTAAATGTTGATTGGGGTCTTCTTGAACACCTCCTCCAAACGAACAGTTGTTCTGAACAAGGGTAATGAGCTGTGGTTTAAGATCAAAGTTGTTGGCATGGATTGTTGGCTTTTGGATGCTACTTCCACAATTGCCTGGGTTTGGATTGATGTAAGAGCCCAAAACTCTTCTATCCTCCCCAGCATGATTTGCTCTACCTCCTCCCCCATGGTTGTGATCTTCTTCTTCATGATGGTTTTTCATGTTGTCTTCCATGTTTGTTTCAAAGAATTCCTCTTCTTCCTCAGCACCAACCACTTTCTTTCCTTTTGCCTTCCTCCTTAATCTAAGGAAGGTCCTCTCAGGTTCAGAATCGAAGGAAGTTGAAGCCCCACTTCTTCTCCCTGTCATACAACCATCAAGTGCAAGCAAGAAAAGATAGGTGCAGAAAGTATTTGTGTCAGAATTACTGTTAGTTGTGGGTGATGCAATATATCAAACAGTTAGTGGGTTAGCAAACAGAATTGAAAATAACAAAGAAAAAACAAAAGAGTAGAGGGCGAAGGGAAGAAGTTTAACTAAAACAAAAAGTAAATCACTCAAACAGAAAATGAAATTCACAAAATAAAAATGCTCAATCTAGTGATCTTCCAATTTAATCATTGTTGATGCACAATCAATCCACGGCAACGGCGCCATAAACTTGATACGGGTGGAAACTTATCTCTCAATAAATATCCCTTCGGCAAGTGTACCGAATTTGTCGTCAAGTAAAAACTCAAAATAGAGTGAGGTCAAATCCTACAGGGATTGATTGATCAAGCAACTTTAATTAGAAGAATGTTCTAGTTGAGCGAATCCAGAATTTGGGTTGAGAGTTGCAGAAAATAAAATGGCGGGAATGTAAATAACAGAAAAGTAAATGCTAGAATTAAAGGACTGGAAGTAAATGACTGAAAATAAATTGCAGAATTATAAATGGGAATGGGGGATTTGCTCATAAAAGTAAATGGCAGAAATTAAAGACAATGGGTAAGATCAGAGATGGGGAGTTCATTGGGCTTAGGAGATGTTGCAATTCTCCGGATCAAGTTCATTTTCATCGCTTCCTTAATCAATGCACTCATTGATCTCCTTGGCAATCTTAATTGATTGAATTACAATTTCTTGCAATTCAATCTCTCAAGTCTTGATCAATAGCCAATTCCTTGGTCAATTGCTCATGAGAAGAGATGAAGTATGGTCACTGATTATACCACATGCATTTCCCAAATCAAGTATTGAGAGGGTTATAGTCACATACCCATCCAAACCAAATTTGGTCCAACATGAGAAAGCATTTCTAGCTTGATCTCTTCATTCCTCTTTCAAGGTTCAAAAGAGATCCAAGTTTGAATAGCTTCTTTACCAAGATAACTACTCAATGGGATGAAGATCGAAAGCTTTCAAGTAAAATCAAGAGAAAAGATAGAAGAAGAATAATGAAAATTAGTATTGATCCATCAAATTACAACAGAGCTCCCTAACCCAATGAAAGGGGTTTAGTTGTTCATAGCTCTTAAAAATGAAAACAAAGATGGAGAATACATCATAAAACTTGAAAATGTAGAGAAGGTAGAATACAGAGAGTAGTTCTCTTTTTCCAGCCTCCAGAACTTCTTTAACAATTCAAAGCTACTCCTATATATACTACTCTTCTCAACTTCTAGTTTGCTCTTCAAGTCTTGGGCCTTTGGATCTTGAGTTTGAAGCAGTTCTTTTCTTCATTTGGGCTTGGCTTTACTTGCAGAGAGAAAGTGCTAAGTGGGCAGAGACTTTAGCTCAGGGCATTAGGGGTATTAACATTTAGTGAAAGTATAAGTTCGAGAACGTTAGTGACACTTAACATTTTCACTAATGTTCCAATGTACCCCTTTGCCTCACATTAGAGTCCACGTTAACTAGGTTAACGTGGCTTCTAACGTGGCTTTGCCAACCTTCGAGAACGTTAGTGACACTCAACATTGTCACTAATGTTCCAGTGTGCCCCTTTTTGCTTCACGTTAGAGTCCACGTTAACTAGGTTAACGTGGCTTCTAACGTGGCCTTGCCAACCTTCGAGAACGTTAGTGACACTCAACATTGTCACTAACGTTCCAATGTGACCCTAGATCTCACGTTAGAGTCCACGTTAACTAGGTTAACGTGGCTTCTAACGTGGCCATTCTTAGCCATCCCAACGTTAGTGACAATGTTGAGTGTCACTAACGTTGGCTCATCATTCATTCCTCATCGTTAGCTTCCATGTTAACTAACTTAACGTGGAAGTTAACGTGGCTCCTTGAGGGGTTATGTGGTTGCTTCCAATGTTAGTAACAATGTTGAGTGTCACTAACGTTGTCGACAACTCTCACTTCTTACGTTAGCTCCCACGTTAACCAGGTTAACGTAGGAGTTAACGTGGTGTGCTGCATCCTTAGGCCAGCGTTAGTGACAATGTTGAATGTCACTAACGTTGGCTTCTCTTCCCCCTTTAACATTAGAGGCCACGTTAACTAGGTTAACGTGGGCTCTAACTTGACCACTCATGAGTGTTTGCCAACGTTAGTGACAATGTTAAGTGTCACTAACGTTGGCTCAACTTCCCTTCTCCACGTTAGAGTGCACGTTAACTTAGTTAACGTGACTCTTAACGTAGGCAATGATGGCTTTGAGAGTGTTATTGGCAATCACTTTTCTCATTAACCTTGCAAGTTACCTCCCTTTCCTTGCTTCCTTTGGTTCTGAAATCAAGCAACAGAGTGCATCAAAGTTCTAGTCCAAGTCATGGGTAATGCAGCATACAATTTGTCACCAAATTCATGCAAAATCCTCATGAAATAATGTAAAATGCACAATGTATGCTTGAATCAAGGTGTAGGTGAATATCTACCCAAAACTAGCTTATTTCCTAAAGAAATACATGAAACTACCCTAAAAATAGTAAAGAAAAGGTTAGTGAAACTGGCCAAGATGCCCTGGCATCATGCTTGTTTCTGGCGTTCAGCGCCAGCTCTTCTTAGGGTGTATTCCTGGCGTTTAAACGCCAGGATGTTGCTTGTTTCTGGCATTCAATGCCAGATCCATGCTCTGTTCTGGCGTTGAACGCCAGCCAAATGCTCCTTACTGGCGTTTAAACACCAGTAAGCCCTTCCTCCAGGGTGTGATTTTTCTTCTGCTGTTTTTGATTTTGTTTTTAATTTTTGTATTTATTTTGTGACTCCACATGATCATGAACCTAATAAAATATAAAATAACAATAAAAATAAAAGTAGAATTAAATAAATAAAAATTGGGTTGCCTCCCAACAAGCGCTTCTTTAATGTCAATAGCTTGAGAGTGGGCTCTCACGGAGCCACACAGGTGATCAGGTCAATTTTATAGACTCCCAACACCAAACTTAGAGTTTGGCTGGGGCCTCCAAACACCAAACTTTGAGTTTGATTGTGGGGGCTTTGTTTGACTCTGTATTGAGAGAAGCTTTTCATGCTTCCTCTCCATTGTTACAGAAGGATAGCCTTGGGCCTTAAACATAAGGTTGTCCTCATTTAGTTGAAGGACCAACTCTCCTCTGTCCACATCAATCACAGCTCTTGCTGTGCCTAGGAAGGGTCTTCCAAGGATGATGGATTCATCCTCATCCTTCCCGGTATCTAGGATTATGAAATCAGCAGGGGTGTAAAGGCCTTCAACCTTTACTAACACATCCTCTACTAGTCGATAAGCCATTTTCATGGATTTGTCTGCCATCTCTAATGAGAAATTGGTAGCCTGTACCTCAAGGATTCCCAGTTTCTCCATTACAGAGAGTGGCATGAGGTTTATCCCTGATCCAAGGTCACACAGAGCCTTCTCAAAGTCATGGTGCCTATGGTACAAGGTATTAAGAAATTTTCAGGATCCTGTTTCTTCTGAGGTAATCTCAGTTGATCCAAATCACTCAGTTCATTGGTGAGCAAGAGAGGTTCATCTTCCCAAGTCTCATTACCAAATAATTTGGCATTCAGCTTCATGATTGCACTAAGGTACTTGGCAACTTGTTCTTCAGTAACAACCTCATTCTCTTCAGAAGAAGAATACTTATCAGAGCTCATGAATGGCATAAGGAGGTTTAATGGAATCTCTCTGGTCTCCAGATCAGCCTCAGAGTCCTTTGGTTCCTCAGAGGGAAGCCCCTTATTGATCTCTGGACGTCCCAGGAGGTCTTCCTCACTGGGATTCACGTCCTCTCCCTCCCTTGCAGGTTCGGCCATGATGATCAATTCAATGGCCTTGCACTCTCCTTTTGGGTTTTCTTCTGTATTGCTTGGGAGAGTATTAGGAGGGGTTTCAGTGATCCTTTTACTCAGCTGGCCCACTTGTGCTTCCAAATTTCTAATAGAGGACCTTGTTTCATTCATGAAACTTAGAGTGGCCTTAGATAGATCAGAGACTATGTTTGCCAAGCTAGATGGGGTCTGCTCAGAACTCTCTGTCTTTTGCTGAGTGGATGATGGAAAAGGCTTACTATTGCTAAACTTGTTTCTTCCACCATTATTAAAGCCTTGTTGAGGCTTTTGTTGATCCTTCCATGAGAGATTTGGGTGATTTCTCCATGAGGGATTATAGGTGTTTCCATAGGGTTCACCCATGTAATTCACCTCTGCTATTGCAGGGTTCTCAGGATCATAAGCTTCTTCCTCAGAAGATGCCTCTTGAGTACTGTTGGATGCAGCTTGCATTCCATTCAGACTCTGAGAAATAATATTGACTTTCTGAGTTAATATTTTGTTCTGAGCCAGTATGGCATTCAGAGTATCAATTTCAATAACTCCCTTCTTCTGAGGCGTCCCATTACTCACAGGATTCCTCTCAGAAGTGTACATGAACTGGTTATTAGCAACCATGTCAATGAGTTCTTAAGCTTCTGCAGGCGTTTTCTCTAGGTGAATGGATCCACCTACAGAAGTATCCAACAACATCTTAGCTAATTCAGACCATCATAGAATATATCCAGGATGGTCCATTCTGAAAGCATGTCAGAAGGACACTTTTTGGTCAGTTGCTTGTATCTCTCCCAAGCTTCATTGAGGGATTCACCTTCTTTCTATCTGAAGGTTTGAACATCCACTCTAAGCTTACTAAGCTTTTGAGGAGGAAAGAACTTGGCTAAGAAAGCCGTGACCAGCTTATCCCAAGAGTTCAGGCTATCTTTAGGTTGAGAGTCCAACCATACTCTAGCTCTGTCTCTTACAGCAAACGGGAAAACCATAAGCCTGTAGACCTCGGGGTCAACCCCATTGGTCTTAACAGTATCACAGCTCTGCAAGAACTCAGTTAAGAACTGAAAAGGATCTTCAGATGGAAGTCCATGAAACTTGTAGTTCTGTTACATCAGAGAAACTAATTGAGGTTTAAGCTCAAAATTGTTTGCTCCAATGGCAGGGATTGAGATGCTCCTTCCATGTAAATTGGAATTAGGTGCAGTGAAGTCACCAAGCATCCTCCTTGCATTGTTGTTGTTAGGTTCGGCTGCCATCTCCTTTTCTTGTTCGAAAATTTCAGTAAGGTTGTCTCTAGATTGTTGTATTTTAGCTTCTCTTAGTTTCCTCTTCAGAGTCCTTTCAGGTTCTGGATCAGCTTCAACAAGAATGCCCTTTTCCTTATCCCTGCTCATATGAAAGAGAAGAGAACAAGAAAGAAGATGAATCCTCTATGTTACAGTAAAGAGGTTCCTTATTGTTAGTAGAAGAAGAAAGGGAATAAGAGTGAAGAAGAATGGATAATCCAAACACAAGGGCGAGGATAGGAGCAGAGATATGAGATAAAGAGAAGTGTTAGTAAATAATTAAATAAATAGAAGAAGATGAGAGTGAGAAATTTTCGAAAATAATTTTTGAAAAGGAGTTGATGATTTTCGAAAATTAAAGGGGAAATAAAATTAAAATTAAAATTTAAAACAATTAATTAATTAAAAAGAATTTTTGAAAAAGAGGGAGGCATTCTCGAAAATTAGAGAGGGAAGAGTAGTTAGGTGGTTCTGAAAAAGATAAGAAACAAACAAAAAGTTAATTAGTTAGTTGAAAAAGATTTGAAAATCAATTTTGAAAAGATAAGAAGATAAGAAGTTAGAAAAGATATTTTAAAATCAAATTTTTTTGAAAAAGATATGATTTAAAAAGATATGATAGAAAGATATGATTAAAATTAATTTTGAAAAAGATTTGAATTTTAAAATCAAAATTAATAACTTGACTCACAAGTAATCACAAGATATGATTCTAGAACTTAAAGTTTGAATCTTTCTTCACAAGAAAGTAACAAACTTGAAATTTTTGAATCAAAACATTAATTGTTTATAATATTTTCGAAAATTATGAGATAAAATTTAGAAAAAGATTTTTGAAAAATATTTTTAAAATTTTCGAAAATAAATAAGAAAAATGAAAAAGATTTGATCTTTTGAAAAAGATTTTGAAAAGATAAGATTTTTAAATTGAAAATTTGATTTGACTCATAAGAAACAACTAAATTTTAAAAAGTTTTGAAAAATTCAACTCAAATTTTCGAAAATTTATGAGTGAAAAAAGGGAAAGATATTTTTTTGATTTTTGAATTTTTAATGATGAAAGAGAAAAACATCAAAAAGACTCAATGCATGAAAATTTTGGATCAAAACATGTGATGCATGCAAGAACACTATGAATGTCAAGTTGAACACCAAGAACACTTTGAATGTCAAGATGAACACCAAGAACTTATTTTTGAAAAATTTTCAAGAAAAGAAAACATGCAAGACACCAAACTTAAAAAATTTTTATTCTTTAGACATTAATAATTCAAGAATGCATATGAAAAACAAGAAAAGACACAAAACAAGAAAATATGAAGATCAAACAAGAAGACTGGCCAAGAACGACTTGAAGATCATGAAGAATACAATGCATGAAATTTTCTAAAATAATTTTTTGAAAATTAAAAAGATGCAATTGACACCAAACTTAAAACTTAACTCTAGACTCAAACAAGAAACACAAAAAATATTTTTTGATTTTATGATTTTGTAAAAACATTTTTTTTTTGTATTTTTTTTTCGAAAATAAGAACATTTCCTCTGAACCTCTGAATCTCTGAACCTCTGAACCTCTTAAAAACATTTCCTCTGAACCTCTGCTTTCCTGCTGTCTTCATCCAATCAGTCCTACTCCTTTCCATGGCAAGCTGTATGTTAGGCATCACCGTTATCAATGGCCACCTGTCCTCTCAGTGAAAATGGTCCAATGCACTGTCACTGCATGGCTAATCATCTGTCGGTTCTCGATCATACTAGAATAGGATTTACTATCCTTTTGCGTCTGTCACTACGCCCAGCACTCGCGAGTTTGAAGCTCGTCACAGTCATTCAATCCCTGAATCCTACTCGGAATACCACAGACAAGGTTTAGACTTTCCGGATTCTCAAGAATGGCCGTCCATGGGTTCTAACTTATACCACGAAGACACTAATAACTCGGACTTGGTCCCCTGTATTAGATATCCAAGAGATACTCATTCTAGTTTGTTTGCATGTAGAATGGAAGTGTTTGTCAGGCACGCGTTCATAAGTGAGAATGATGATGAGCGTCACATAATCATCACATTCATCATGTTCTTGGGTGCGAATGAACATCTTAGAAGCGGAATAAGTTGAATTGAATTGAAAAACAGTTGTACTTTGTATTAATTCATGAGGAACAGCAGAGCTCCACACCTTAATCTATGGTGTGTAGAAACTCTACCGTTGAAAATACATAATTGAAAAGTCAGGCATGGCCGAATGGCCAGCCCCCATAAAGGTCTCCGATAGCATAAAACTAATCAAAGAGAATCTAAATACAATAGTAAATAGTCCTATTTAAACTAAACTAGTTACTAGGGTTTATAGAAATGAGTAAATGATTCAGAAATCCACCTCTGGGGCCCACTTGGTGTGTGCTTGGGCTGAGCATTTAGCTTTACACATGTAGAGGCTTCTCTTGGAGTTGAACGCCAGTTTGAAACCTGTTTCTGGCGTTTAACTCCACTTTGCAATCTGTTTCTGGCGTTTGACTCCAGAATGCAGCATGGAACTGGTGTTCATCGCCAGTTTACGTGGTCTATCCTTAATCAAAGTATGGACTATTATATATTGCTGGAAAGCCCTGGATGTCTACTTTCCAACTCAATTCAGAGCGCGCCATTTGGAGTTCTGTAGCTCCTGGAAATCCACTTTGAGTGGAGGGAGGTCAAAATCCAACAGCATCTGCAATCCTTCTTCAACCTCTGAATCTGATTTTTGCTCAAGTCCCTCAATTTTAGCCAGAATATACCTGAAATCACAGAAAAACACACAAACTCATAGTAAAGTCCAGAAATGTGAATTTAGCATAAAAACTAATAAAAACATCCCTAAAAGTAACTAGATCCTACTAAAAATATACTAAAAACAATGCCAAAAAGCGTATAAATTATCCGCTCATCAATTACCAACCGAAAGTCCATCATCAAGAGCAACCTAGCCACAAAGCACTTAGTGATCCAAAGAGATACTAGGCATCAATGTTCCTAAGAAGATTTGTGAGCCAAGTGTCTGTAGTAGAGAATTGTTGAGCAAAATTGAGTCAAAAGACTACTGCAACACTTGACACTGAGTTGTCATTAAGAAATAAGCTTTCTAAGCAAAAGAAAGAAGGAAAAACTAAAAGGGATCAATCAAAAAGCAAGGCATTATGACAAAAACTTTAGTGAATCCTCAAAGAAACATCTCTTATCTAGCAGCAAGGAATAAGTGAGCTGCATTTTTTTCTGCATAAAACCCCAGAGTTCAAATTCTATTATCTGCTAAATAAGGACATGTATGCTTCTCTATTTCATTTCATTTCTTCTCAATGTTTAATGCTTATTTGGGGACAAGCAAGGTTTAAGTTTGGTGTTGTGATGACAAGTCATCTTATGCTAGTTTTAGACGTATTTTTCACTTGTTGCATTAGGTTTTATGCACTTTCTTACACAATAAGTAAGTGATTTGGAGTGGATTTTCATGATTATGTTAATTCAATCAACCATCATTCATTTGACACAAAATCATAGGGTTTATGGTAGAATTAGTTGATTTTATAAATGATTTAGAAGCCTTGTGAATTAGGTGATACTTTGACATGTTTGTTTGGTTGCTTGCAGATGAAGAAAGGAGGGCATGGCACCAAGGGGAACAAGGAAGGAAGGCCAGCGCTCAACCAAGGGAGCGCTCAACAAAGGCCAACGTTCACAAGGAGCGCTCAAAGAAGTGAGCGCTACGCTCACAAGTGTGAGCATTTTCGGGCACTAACCTAAGGGAAGCTGGGCGCGCATTAAACCAAGGAAGACACATATCAAAGGCTGGCGCTCAAAGAAGTGAGCGCTACGATCACAATTATGAGCATTCTCGTGCCTTAGAAGCAAGGAAATCAAGGCCAAAGCAAGGAGCGCTCAAAGAAGTGAGCGCTACGCTCACAAGTGTGAGCATTCTCGTGGCCCTCGCCAAGGAAATAAAGGAAGCGCAGCACCCACAAGAGGGAACACCAAGTGTCGAAGAGAGGGCACACATTGAAGCAACAAGGAGTAGCGCTCAAAATTTGAGCGCAGCGCTCACTTAGTGAACGCTAGGAGAGCTAAGCCCACAAAGAAAGCATGCTTGGCCAAAGGAACATGAACGCTACGTTCACAAAACCCAACGGAGCGCTCCACTAGAGTAGGCCTAAAACCCAAAATTCAATCAATTGCCATCTTGGATCCATTTCTTCACAAGTTAAAAGGCCCACTCAAAGATTTGAAGACCAAAATTGAAAGTGTATAAATAGGAGTTAATTCAATTTATAAAGGACCTTTTACTCATTTTTTAGTTTTACTTTTAGCTCGTTTTTAGTTTTCCCTTTTGAATTTTCATTGAGGATTTGGGAATTTGGATCTAGTTTTCTTTCTGCATTTTCTTTCTTCTGCAACTTTTACTTTCTGTTCTTGGAATTGGAATTGAGATTAAAGAGCTCCATTGATTCTAAATCTGAGAATCATCTTTCACCCTTCTTCTCAATTATTCTAAGAATTAGATCTGAGTTTAGTTTTCTGTTTTCATTTTCTTCTTCTACAACTTCTACTTTTGGGTTTCTGAATTGAGATATAAGAATTCCATTAAATCTAGATCTGAGAATCATCTTTGCTTTTCTTTAATATAGTTTTGGGAATTGGAGAATTGGATCTAAGTTTCATTTACTGTTTTCTTTTTTTATTTCTTATGCAATTACTTTTCTGCTTGATCAAGAGAGCAATTAAGATCTAGATCTGCTTTCTAATCTCATTTCTCTTATTCGATCTTCACTTTCTCTTTAAGAATTTCATAATTGAATCAAGTCTTCTTGCTGTAGTTTCTTCAAGCAATTTTCCTTTCTGTTTTGCTACTGAATTGAATCCCTTCATCTAATAGCTTTCTGATTTGCTTCAATTTACATTTTCTTGTTGAATTCTGAATCTCAGCACCCAAATCCCTTTTACTCTTCAAGCAATTTACATTTCTCAGCAATTTAGATTCAGCAATTTACATTTCTTGTACTTTAAGTTACTGCAATTTACTTTTTTTGCAATTTAAGTTTCAGCTCTTTTACTTTCTTGCACTTTAAGTTACTTGCAATTTACCTCTTCTGCACTTTATTCTTCTACTCAATTTACCTTCTGCACCTTTATGTACTTGCAATTTAGCTTCTGTCAATCAAAATTACTCAATTCATCAAATATTCACTTAACTAAATTCATCACCTAACTAAAATTGCTCAATCCATCAATCCCTATGGGATCGACCTCACTCTTGTGAGTAATTACTACTTGATGCGACCCGGTACACTTGCCGGTGAGTTTGTGTGGAATCATTTTTATACCCATCAATCTCTTTTCATTGGTACTTAAGTTCCAAAGGAGTGATTTTGAGCCCCACTATGGGCGTGGCACGCTGGGGCATATGCTAGCCTGACCTCCTCCAATTTAAATGAAGATATCTTAAGGTACACAACTCCAAATGAGGTGATTCTAGTGCCATTAGAAATTAGACATCTAGAGCTTTTCAACCATATATAACACTTTATAATAGACACGGGAATTGAGGAAGATATTGACCCCAAAAGCACAAGGAGCAAAACACGTCCCTGCAGAGTTACTAGCCTGACCTCTTTATCTTCAAAGAAACATAATTTGAGTTGTAGAGGTCCAAAGGATGTGATTTTGGTGGCATTGGAAAGCTGACATAAATAGCATTCCAACAATATATAACATACCATAATGGACATTAAATTTGAAGGTGAAAAAGACCATTTTCTTTAGTGTTGCAAACCTGGGCGTGGCACGCCAGCTCGAGGGCGTGGCATGCCAACTCCTTTCCTAAAATGGGCGGGCACGCCAGGTCATGGGCATGGCACGCCAAGTTTTGGGTGTGGCACGCCAGTTTTAATGGCTAGAGAGGAAGATTTTGTGCATCATTGAATGCGTGGCACGCCAAAGAGTGGGCGTGGCACGCCAGTTTCACAACAAGGGGCGTGGCATACTGATGAATGGAAAATTGGTTGATACAGAATTTCACAAATAAAATCTCATTGCAAGTATAGTTTCTTAACCAACAAATAATCCTCTCATGAAAAAATTTAGTTGTCACAAAAACTATTTCATGGTACATTTTGTGCGTAATTAAGAAGATTTTATCAACATTCTATCACACTTATCCATATAAAATGCATGGTTTTGTGTTTCCTTCCTAGTTTCGCTTGATGGTTGAAAACATGCTTTTTAGGCCCTAAATAGGCTATATTTTGATCTCTCTCTATTATCATTCAATTCCGTGATCTAATTGTTGAGTGATTTCAGAGCTTATAGGGACAAGAATGGTCTAGAAGAGGGAAAGGAAGCAAGGATTAAAGGAGAACACATCTTTTACACACTTTGAGTTAGTTTTGGGTAGTTACATGTTTTAGAGAGAGAAACTCCAACTTCTCTCTAGGTTTTTGGCTTTCTCAATTCCAATTGCACTTGGATCCTTTGGTGAGATCTGAATTTGATTTAATTTCACATTGTTCTAGTTGTAGGTCTTTCTCTTCTACTCTTAATTTAGTGTTTTTGTTACTCTAGTATTGTAAATCTTGGATCTAGACCTTGTTACTTTGATTTCTATTAATACATTGAGGAATTTCATTTTCATTGTTGTTAATTTTTTATTGTTGTTAATTGTTTGCAATAGATAGCTTTAATTCAACTCATTTCCCCAATTTCATGATGTCTTCCATTATTGCTCACCAAATACTTGTTAAAATGTCAACTATAGTTATGGAGTAGTTCTTCACTCTTGGGTTAGGGGTTGGGTAATTGAAGACACTTGAATTATCAAGGTCCTTTGTTGATTGACAATTGGAAATTGCTAATTGATTTGAATGACACTAACTCTAGTCTCTCTTTAGGATTAGACTAGGACTTGTGGACTCAAATTGATTATCTTCACTTGACTTTCCTTCATAGTTAGAGGTTAACTAAGTGGAGCAATGACCAATTGATATCACAATTGATGGAGATAATAATGATACAACTTCAAATTCTCAACCCTAGCCAAGGCTTTTATATTGATTGATTGTCATTTACTCTTGCTTGATTTCAAATTCTTGTGTCCCTTAGTTTCATTGTTATTTGTTCATTACTTTTATGCAAGCTTGTTTACATTTCTTGTATTCAACCTCAAACACCAAGAGATTCCTAGCCAATGATGTGTACTTTAGGGCAACTCCTAGCGAGAATGACTCGAGACTAATACTCTCGGTTATTAATTTGAATTGTGGACACACATTTTCTTTGTTTGATGCGTTATAGTTTGTTGGTTTAGACTATACACACGACATAATTCCATTGGAGAATTCTATACCGACAAAATATAGCTCATCAAAATGGTGTCGTTGCCGGGGTGTTGCATATATGTGCCATGTTGTTGGTTAGTGTAAATATGTTGATATATGAATACTTGCATTTTTCATTGATTGATTGCTAGTTTGATTGTTAGTAGGATTAATCTTTGTTAGTGCATTTTCTTGTCATGAGCTCTATGCCTCTTTCATTGAATGACGCGTTCACTACCGGATCCGAGCTTAGCCAATTTTGATCCCGAAATTGAGAGAACCTTATTCCATATTAGGCAAGCTCAGAGAAAGTTAGCCTTCGGAGGTGGTGTAAGGGTTCCTACCAATTCACCAACCTTATCCGAGGTTGAATCGGAATCGTCATTCGAAGAAGGAACCATATACTCTTCCATCGATACTACTAATACCTCTTCTATTGATCTAGGTATCGAGACTATGGCCGCTCTAAGGAGGGTCACTCTCAAGGAAGCCGGTGCTCCGGACTTTGTTCTTCAGCCACTTCAAGTGCGACATCCAGAGTTAAATGCTAATTTTGAACTCAAGACCGCCTTGATTAATCTTCTACCCAAGTTTCATGGACTCTCCGCCCAAGATCCTATTAGACACCTTAGAGACTTTTAGGTGTATGCTCAACAACTAGGCGGGAGGGTTTCGATGAGTTTTCTATTTGGTTGTTTGCCTTCCCATTCTCACTTGAGGGAAGAGCCAAAGAGTGGTTTTACACTTTGCCCGATGAGATTGTTGATGATTGGAATTTGCTTAGAAGGGAGTTCTTATATAAATTCTTTCCTCCGGAAGTGACCGATCAATTGAGGAAAGAAATTTCACGCATTATCCAAGGTGAAATGGAAATTCTATACGAGTATTGGGAAAGGTTACAGAGACTTCTTGACTCATGCCCCCTCCATATGATTGACACTCTAGTGTTGATTGGCTATTTTTGCCAAGGAATGAAGCCACAAGACAAGATCCTCTTGGATGCCTCAAGCAATGGTTCCTTGACAAAGTATAGAACGGCAGAAGAGGCATGGCAATTGATCACCGAATTGGCCAAGTCCACCCAACACGCTAGACAAAGAAACAACCATCCAAGAGCTATAAATGAAGTTTTTACTAGTGGTGAGACCGCCGCCCTTACCCAAACCTTGGGAGAAATGACAAATATTCTCAAGCAACTTCAACTTAACTAACAACAATCTCCACCTCCTCAACCACAACAAAGTCAACAATTGGTCCCCCAAAGAGTGTGCAGAATTTGCTCTTGCTACACCCATTACACCGATGAATGCCTAAACCTCTAAGAAGATAATACCTTAGCGGCTACTAATGCCTACTACAATCGCCCAAACCAAGGTTATCACCAATAAGGTGGCAACTATAGTCAAGGGCGTAATTTGAATCTAGGGTGGCAAGATAGCTCCAACCAAGGATGGAGGGATGATGAGGGAAAAATGATTCCACCCAAACTCACCGGCAAGTGTACCGGGTCGCATCAAGTAGTAATAACTCACAAGAGTGAGGTCGATCCCACAGGGATTGATGGATTGAGCAACTTTAGTATGATGATGAATTTAGTTAAGTGAATATTTGATGATTTGAGTGAAACTTGATTAACAGAATTAAAATTGCATGGAAATAAAAGGGAGAAGGTAAATTGACAAAATCTTAAAGTGCAGAGGAAGTAAATTATAGAAACTTAAAGTGCAAGAAAGTAAAAGAGCTGAAACTTAAATTGCAAGAAAGGTAAATAACTGAAACTTAAAGTGCAAGGTATTGAAATTTGCTGAATCTAAATTGACAAGAAACTTAAATTGAATTAAGAATAAAGGGATTTGGGTATTGGGATTCAAATTGAACTAGAAAATAGAAGTGAAGTAGATTAAAGAAGTATGAGATGAAGAGAAATTGTAGAAGAACTAAAACAGAAATGAAAAATTGCAGAAGAATCAAAACAGCAAGAAAGCTTAGCTCAATTATGAAATCCTAAAAGAGAAATTTGACAATTACAGGAGAGTAACAAGAACAGCAAGCAAATCTAGATCTCAATTACTCTCTTGACCAAAAAGTAAAGAAGAAATTGCAAAAGAAATAAAATGAAAACATAACAGAAGATTGAGATCCAATTTCTAATTCTTAGAACTATAAAAAGGAAAAGTAAAAGATGATTCTCAGATAAAGAATTTCAATGGAGTTCTTCAATCTCAGTTCAAAACCCAAAACAGAAAATAAAAGTTGCAGAAGAAAAGAAAAATGAATACAGAAAGCAAACTTAGATCTGATCCCAATTCCCCCAAATTCTAAAATTCTAGAAAGGAAAAATAAAAAAAATGCTCCAAGGTAATCAGAAAAAGGTCCTTCTCAAATCAAACTTGCTCCTATTTATACATTTTCTATTTCCATCATTAAGCACTGGGAGTGGGCTTTTTGGTTTGGCCTTGAATGAAAGTGGATCAGGGATGCATGCTTCCAGTGGAGTGCTCCGTTTAAACAATGATCGCAGCATTCATTCTCTAGGCGTGCTCCTCTCGTGCCATATTTCCTCAACTAGCGCTCCCTTAGTGAGCGTTGCGCTCCCTTACTGAGCGCTATGCTCACTTGTTTGAGTGCTACACCATTTGGTGTGTGCCTTCCCTTCATTAGCGCTGCCTTAGTGAGTACTACGCTTTAATTTTGAGCGCTGCTTAGTGCATAGGATGGCCCAAGCTTGCCTCCCAACTTGAAAATCTTCGAAAAAGGTGACAAAGTGAGCGCCACACTCACTTTGGAAGTGAACGCTAGCCTTGTTTGCTAGTGAGCGTGGTGTTCTTCTTAACGCAACGCTTCCCTGATTGCTTCCCCTTTCTCTTCATTTTTTCACCTACAAGCAACCAAACAAGCAATCAAAGTCTCACCAAAATTATAAGATCTTTGCATCATTCATAAAATCAATTAATTCTAGCATAAACCTTATGATTTTGTGTAAAATAAATTATGTTTGATTGATTCAAAATAATCATGAAAATCCACTCCAATCACTTATTGTGCAAGAAAGTGCATAAAACCTAATGAAACAAGTGAAAAATGCTTGTAAAACTAGCATAAGATGACTTGTCATCAAGGGACAACTCCAACCAAGGATAGAGGGACAATTATAATCAAGGAGGAAGGGACAATAGTGGGAACCAAAGATGGAACAACAACAACAACCAACAAAATCCACCATACCCAAACCAAAACCAAGGAAGAGCCTACCAAACTTACCAACCACCTCATCAAAGGCAAGCACCTCCACCCAACCAACCACAAGCCCCGCAAATCACTTATCCTTCTCCTTCTTCCAACCAAGATGAGACACTCTGCTCCATCCTCCAAGGACAAAAGGAACTTCAAGCAACACTTGCCTCAAGCCTTACTGGTCTTACTTCTACGCTCCAAGCCCTTGTTTCTCGCATAGAATCAACCTTTACCTCTACCACTCAAGCCTCAAGCTCTAGTGCCTTACCCTCTCATCCTCTAGCCAACCCCAAGGGTGGTATTAATGCCACCACCTTGAGGTCTGGCACCAAATTGCAAGAGAGGAGTCATGAAGAGCCAAGTCCAATAGAGGTCACTCAAGATGAAGATGTGGTTGAGATAGAAGAAGTCAAAGAGAAGGATGAACCCCAAGAGGTAGTGGAAGAAGTGATTGCTCAACCAAGGGGTGGAATGCCTAAGGATCGAGATGTCTTTCAAGAAGCTACTTCAATCCCATTTCCCACATTGGCAAGGAAGAACAAGAAGCAAGTTGAGTTAGACCCCAAAATGGTGGAGATGTTCAATAAAGTTGAAGTAACCATTCCTCTCTTTAATGCTATCCGCCAAGTGCCTAAATATGCAAAGTTTCTAAAGGACTTATGTATGCACAAGGAGAAAATTCATGAATTAGAAACTATACCATTGGGAAACTCAATTTCCGCTTTAATGGATGGTGTGCCGAAAAAGTGTGGTGACCCCGGCCCTTGCCTAGTAACTTGCACCATAGACGGAGTCCAATTTGTTGATTATATGTGCGATCTTGGCGCTTGTGTGAGTATTATGCCCTTGTCCGTATATGAGGTCTTAAAGCTTCCACCGTTGAAATGGTCGGCCGCCCGGTTTGTTTTGGCGGAAAAAAGCATAATTTTCGTGGTTGGTATAGCGGAGGATTGGTGTGGGAAATCGTGATTCACACTTTTCACAACTCCGCACAACTAACTAGTAAGTGCACTGGGTCGTCCAAGTAATACCTTACATGAGTAAGGGTCGATCCCATGGAGACTGTCGGCTTGAAGCAAGCTATGGATATCTTGTAAATCTCAGTCAGGCGGATTCAAATGGTTATGAAATTTTGATAATTAAAAGATAAATAAAACATAAAATAAAATAAAGTTACTTATGTAATTCATTGGTGGGAATTTCAGATAAGCGTCTGGAGATGCTTTGTTGCTTCTGAACCTCTGCTTTCCTACTGCCTTCTTCCAACCATGTGTGCTCCCTTCCATGGCAAGCTGTATGATCCTCTCGGATGAAAAATACCAGGTACGATCTCTGCACAGCTAATCAACTGTCGGAATTCTCATCTCGGATTAAAATACCATGTACAGCTACCACACGGCTAATCATCTGTCGGTTCCCACTAGCGTCGGAATAGGACCCTTGTCCTTTTGCACACTGTCACTGCGTCCAACATTCGCAGGTTTGAAGCTCGTCACAGTCATCCCTTCCCAGATCCTACTCGGAATACCACAGATAAGGTTTAGACTTTCTGGATCCCAGGAATGCTGCCAATTGATTCTAGCCTATACCACAAAGATACTAATCTAATGGACTCAGTCCGTGTATTAGATACCCAAGAGATACGCACTCAAGCTGTCGCCCAACGACTACATTGAGCTCAGATAGAATAGAAGTGGTTGTCAGGCACGCGTTCATAGAATTGAGAATAATGATGAGTGTCATGGATCATATCATTCTCCAGATTGAAGTATGAGTGAGTATCTCAGAATAGAATCAAGCGTGATTGAATAGAAAACAGTAGTAATTGCATTAATTCATGAAGAACAGCAGAGCTCCACACTTTAATCTATGGGGTATAGAAACTCCACCGTAGAAAATACATAAGTGAAAAAGGTCTAGGCATGGCTGTGAGGCCAGCCTCCCAAAGAGGTTCTAAGATGATCAAAAGATCAAAAGTGATCCCAAAGATATAAAATAAATCTCTAAAAGTAGTTTTTATACTAAACTTGTAACCTAGGTTTACAGAAAATGAGTAACTAAGTGCAGATAGTGCAGAAATCCACTTCCGGGGCTCACTTGGTGTGTGCTTGGGCTGAGCACTGAAGCTTTCACGTGCATAGGCTGTTCTTGGAGTTAAACGCCAGCTTGGGTGCCAGTTTGGGCGTTTAACTCCAATTCTGGTGCCAGTTCTAGCATTTTACGCCAGAAAGTTTTTGGCTGGATTTTAGCGCCAGTTTGGGCCATCAAATCTCGGGCAAAGTATGAACTATTATATATTGATGGAAAGCCCAAGATGTCTACTTTCCAACGCAATTGAGAGCGCGCCAATTGGGCTTCTGTAGCTCCAGAAAAGAGACTTCGAGTTCAGCAGGGTCAGAATCCAATAGCATCTGTATTCCTTTTTCAGCCTCTGAATAAGATTTTTTCTCAGGTCCCTCAATTTCAGCCAGAAAATACCTAAAATTACAAAAAAAAACACAAACTTATAGTAATATCCAGAAATGTGATTTTTGAATAAAAACTAATAAAAATATAATAAAAAGTAGTTAAATCATACTAAAAACTATGTAAAAATAATGCCAAAAAGGGTATAAATTATCCACTCATGATAACACCAAACTTAAATTGTTGCTTGTCCCCAAGCAACTAAAAACAAAATAGAATAAAAATAAGAGAAAATACAATAAATTCCAAATTTATCAATGAAGATTATTCTTAATTAGATGAGCGGGGCTAGTAGCCTTTTACTTCTGAACAGTTTTGGCATCTCACTTTATCCTTTGAATCGAAGTTCAGAATGATTGGCATCTATAGGAACTCAGAATTTAGATAGTGTTATTGATTCTCCTATTTCAGTATGTTGATTCTTGAACACAGCTACTTTATGAGTCTTGGCCGTGACCCTAAGCATTTTGTTTTCCAGTATTACCACCGGATACATAAATGCCACAGACACATAACTGGGTGAACCTTTTCAGATTGTGACTCAGCTTTGCTAGAGTCCTCAGTTAGAGGTGCCCAGAGCTCTTAAGCACACTCTTTTTGCGTTGGACCACGACTTTAACCGCTCAGTCTCAAGCTTTTCACTTGACACCTTCACGCCACAAGCACATGGTTAGGGACAGCTTGGTTTAGCCGCTTAGGCCAGGATTTTATTCCTTTGGCCCCTCCTATCCATTAATGCTCAAAGCTTTGGATCCTTTTTACCCTTGCCTTTTGGTTTAAAGGGTTATTGGCTTTTTCTGCTTGCTTTTTCTTTTTTTTCTTTTTCTTTATTTTTTTCCACCATTTTTTTTCTACAAGCTTTTCACTTCTTTTTCTTGCTTCAAGAATCAATTTTATGATTTTTCAAATTATCAATAACATTTCTCCTTTTTCATTATTCTTTCAAGAGCCAAAAATTTTAACATTCATAAACAACAATATAAAAAATATGCACTGTTCAAGCATTCATTCAGAAAACAAAAAGTATTGCCACCACATCAAAATAATTAAGCTAATTTCAAGATAAATTTCGAAACCCGTGTACTTCTTTTTCTTTTTCACAAAAAAATTTTCATTTAAGAAAGGTGAAAGATTCATAGGACATTCATAGCTTTAAGACATAGACACTAAACACTAATGATCATGTAATAAAGACACAAACATAGATAAAACATATAGCATAGAATTTGAAAAACCAAAAAATAAGAACAAGGAAATTAAAGAACGGGTCTACCTTAGTGATGGCGGCTAGTTCTTCCTCTTAAAGATCTTATGGAGTGCTTGAGCTCCTCAATATCTCTTCCTTGCCTTTGTTGCTCCTCTCTCATAGCCTTTTGGTCCTCTCTGATTTCATGGAGAATGATGGAGTGCTCCTGGTGCTCCATTCTTAGTTGTTACATGTTGGAACTCAAATCTCCTAAAGAGGTGTTGAGTTGCTCCCAATAGTTTTGTGGAGGAAAATGCATCCCTTGAGACATCTCATGGATTTTTTGATGAGGAACTTCCTCATGCTCTTGTTGAGGTCCATGAGTGGGCTCTCTTGTTTGCTCCATACTCTTCTTAGTGATGGGCTTTTAAGATGAATCTCTCCATCTCCCATGACTCGGAGGTGGAAGCAATTGCCTTTCCATTCCTCTTTCTACAGGTTTCTCCGGCCATAGGTGCCATTAATGGTTATGGAAAAACAAAAAGCAGGGCTTTTTCCTACATCAAACTTAAAAGGTTTGCTCGTCCTCGAGCAAAAGAAGAAAGAAATGAGGAGAAGAAGAAGAAATAGAGGAGAGGAGTAGATTCGGCCAAAGGGGTTTAAGTGTGTAAGATGTGTGAAATTGAAGGTGGTAAGGAGGGGTATCTATAAGGTAAGAGAGAGAGGGAAGTCGTGTATGAAGGGTTGGGTTTGGGAGGGAAATGGTTTGAATTTGAATGGTGAGGTAGGTGGGGTTTTATGATGGATAGATGTGAGTGGTGAAGAGATTATGGGGAAGAGGGTAGGATTTGATAGGTGAATGGTATTTGGGAAAGAGGTGTTGATGGGATTAGTCAAGGGTATTCGGGGAAGAGTGTTATGGAAATGTGTAAAGAGAATAGAAGAAGAAGTGGGGTAGGTGGGGATCCTGTGGGGTCCACAGATCCTGAGGTGTCAAGGAATTCTGCTCCCTACACCATTCTGGCGTGCAAACACCCTCTGTGTGCCAATTCTGGCGTTTAACGCCAGCTCTGCTACCTTTTCTGGCGTTAAACGCCAGTCTGCTGCCCCTTTCTGGCATTTAACGCCAGCCAGACACCCTTTTCTGGCGTTAAATGCCACTCTGTCTGCCATTTCTGGCGTTTAATGTCAGTCAGATGCCAGATACCCTTTTCTGGCGTTTAACGCCCAAAATGCTACCAGACTGGGCATTAAACGCCCATTCTGCTATCCTTACTGGCGTTTAAACGCCAGTAAGCCTGTCCTCCAGGGTGTGCTGTTTTTTATGTTGTTTTTGATTCCGCTTTAATTCTGCAGTTGTTTTCATGACTTCACATGATCATCTAACTAAAGAAAACATAAAATAGCAATGGAAAATAAATAAATATAATGAAATAACATTGGGTTGCCTCCCAATAAGCGCTTCTTTAATGTCAATAGCTTGAGAGTGAGCTCTTAGAGAGCTTCACAGAGACTCAGAGCTTAATGGTGGCTTCCCAACACCAAACTTAGAAGTTGAGTGTGGGGGCTCTGTTTGACTCTGTATTGAGAGAAGCTTTTCATGCTTCCTCTCCATGGTTACAAAAGAAGATCCGTGAGCCTTAAACACAATGTAGTCCTCATTCAGTTGCAGGACTAACTCTCCTCTGTCCACATCAATCACAGCTTTTGTTGTGGCTAGGAAGGGTCTTCCAAGGATAATGGATTCATCCTCTTCCTTCCCAGTGTCTAGGACGATGAAATCAGCAGGGATATGCAAGCCTTCAACCTTCACTAAGACATCTTCTACAACTCTATAAGCCTGTTTCCTTGATTTGTCTGCCAATTCTAATGAGAATTTAGCAGCTTGTACCTTAAAGATCCCTAGTTTCTCCATCACAGAAAGTGGCATGAGCTTTATACCTGACCCCAAGTCGCACAGAGCCTTCTTAAAGGTCATGGTGCCTATGGTACAAGGTATTAAGAACTTTCCATGATTCGATTTCTTCTGAGGTAATTTCTGTTGAACCAAGGCATCCAGTTCATTGATGAGCAATGGAGGTTCATCCTCCCAAGTCTCATTATCAAATAACTTGCCATTCAGCTTGATGATTGCTCATAGATACTGAGCAACTTGCTCTTCAATAATATCTTCATCCTTTTCAGATGAAGAATACTCATCAGAGCTCATGAATGGCAACAGTAAGTTCAGTGGAATCTTTATGGTCTCTATACGAGCCTCAGATTCCTTTGGTTCCTTAATAGGGAACTCCTTAGTGGTTAGTAGACATCCATGGAGGTCTTCCTCACTGGAAATCACTGCCTCTTCCCCCTCTACAGGTTCGGCTATGTTGGACATATTGATGGCCTTGCATTCTCTCTTTGGATTCTATTCTGTATTGCTTGGGAGAGTACTAGGAGGGAGTTCAGTAACCCTTTTACTCAGATGACCCACTTGTACCTCCAAATTTGTTATGGAGGACCTTGTTTCAGTCATAAAACTGAGAGTGGTCTTAGATAGATCAGAGACTATGGTTGCAAAGTCAGAGAGGCTCTGCTTAGAATTCTCTGTCTGTTGCTCAGAGGATGATGGAAAAGGCTTGCTATTGCCAAACCTATTTCTCCCACCGTTATTATTATTGAATCCTTGATTAGGCTTCTGTTGATCCTTATGATGATTCCTCCATGAAGGATTATAGGTGTTTCCATAGGATTCTCCCATGTAATTCACTCTTCCATTTTAGGATTCTCAGGGTCATAAGCTTCTCCTTCAGCGGAGGCTTCTTTAGTACTTCCTGATGCAGCTTGCATTTTAGACAGACTTTGAGAAATCATATTGACTTGATGAGTCAATATTTTGTTCTGAGCCAATATGGCATTCATAGTATCAATCTCAAGAACTCCTTTCTTCTGAGTTGTCCCATTATTCACAGGATTTCTTTAAGAAGTGTACATGAACTGGTTATTTGCAACCATTTCAATGAGTTTCTGGGCTTCTGCAGGCGTCTTCTTCAGATGAAGAGATCCACCAGCAGAGTGGTCCAATGACATCTTGGACAATTCAGACAGACCATCATAGAATATACATAGGATGCTCAATTCTGAAAGCATGTCAGAGGGACACCTTCTGATCAATTGCTTGTATCTTTCCCAAGCTTCATAAAGGGATTCACCTTCCTTCTGTCTGAAGGTTTGGACTTCCACTCTAAGCTTGCTCAACTTTTGAGGTAAAAAGAATTTGGCCAAGAAAGCATTGACCAACTTTTCCCAAGAGTTCAGGCTTTCTTTAGGTTGTGAGTCCAACCATGTCCTAGCTTTGTCTCTTACAGCAAAGGGGAAAAGCATAAGTCTGTATACCTCAGGATTAACCCCATTGGTCTTAACAGTGTCACAAATTTGCAAGAATTCAGCTAAGAACTGATGAGGATCTTCCAATGGAAGTCCATGAAACTTGCAATTCTGCTGCATTAGAAAAACTAATTGAGGCTTAAGCTCAAAGTTGTGTTGCACCAATAGCAGGAATTGAGATGCTTCTTCCATAGAAGTTAGAAGTTGGTGCAGTAAAGTAACCAAGCACCTTCCTTGCATCTCCACCATTATTGTTATTTTCGGCTGCCATAACTTTTTCTTTTTCAAAAATTTCTGTTAGGTCCTCTCCAGAGTGTTGTGCTTTAGCTTCTCTTAGCTTCCTCTTTAGAGTCCTTTCAGGTTCAGGATCAACTTCAACAAGAATGTTCTTATCCTTGTTCCTGCTCATATGAAAAAGAAGAGAATAGAGAAGAAGAGGAATCCTCTATGTCACAATATAGAGATTTCTTTACGTGAGTAGAAGAATAGAAGAATGAGGTAGAGATAGAATGAGAAGAATTTGAACACAAAGAGAGGGAGAGGGTTCGAATTATAAGAAGATGAGAAGTGTTAGTAAATAAATAAAATAAATAGAAAGAGATGAGAGTGAGAAGAATTTCAAATTTTAAAAAGAGGGAGAAAGAAAATATTTTTATTTTTATTTAACTAATTAAGTTAGAATTCGTAAATTAAGAGAAATAAAATAGAATTAGAATTTAAAACAATTAGTTAATTAAAAAGAAGTTTGAAAAAAATGGTTAGTGATTTTTGAAATTAATGAGAGAGAGAAGTAGTTAGGTGGTTTTGAAAACTTTTTTAAAATTAAAACAAACAAAAAGTCAAGTAGTTAATTGAAAAAGACTTGAAAATAAATTTTAAAAAGATTTTGAAATAAAATTTTGAAAAAGATATGATTGAAGTTTATTTTGAAAAAGATTTGAAAAGAAAATTAAAAAAATTTGATTTTTGAAATTAAAGTTGATTACTTGACTAACAAGAAACTAAAAGATATGATTCTAGAATTTAAAGATTGAACCTTTCTTAATAGGCAAGTAGCAACTTGAAATTTTGAATCAAAACATTAAATATTAGAAAAAATTTTGAAAATATGAAATAAAAATAAGAAAAATATTTTGAAAATTAATTTTGGAGAATTTTCGAAAAACATGAAAGAAAAATGAAAAAGATTTGATTTTGAAAAATTTGAAAAGATAGAATTTTTAAATTGAAATTTTGACTTGACTAACAAGAAACAACTAAATTTTAAAAATTTTTGACCAAATCAAACCAAAATTTCAAAATTTATTGGTAAATAAGAGAAAGATATTATTTTTTATTTTTTTTGAATTAATGATAAGGAGAGAGAAAAATAACAAAATGACATAGGACATAAAAATTTAAGATCAAAGCAAATAATGCATGCAAGAACACTTTGAATGTCAAGATGAACACCAATAACACTTTGAAGATCATGATGAACATCAAGAACATGTTTTTGAAAATTTTTTAGAAAAGAAAAATATGCAAGACACCAAACTTAAAAATTTTTAAACTTTAGACACTAATAATTCAAAAATGCATATGAAAAACAAGAAAATACACAAAACAAGAAAATTTAAAGATCAAACAAGGAAAATCATCAAGAACAACTTGAAGATCAATGAAGAACACAATGCATATATTTTCGAAAATTTTTGGTTTTTATGATTTTATTAATTTTTTTTGTAATTTTTCAAAAATTATTTTGGAAAAAGAAAATAAAGGGATACAAAATTTTTAATAAGAATTCCATGATTCATGCAATGTTAGTGTAAAGCTTCGGTCCAAAAGAATTAGACATGGCCAAATGGCCAGCCAAGCTTCAAAATACAAATATAGACATGTCCTTTCTACAATGGAAAGTAGAAACCTCGATCCAAAAAGATTAGACATGGCTTAATAGCGAGTCAGGCTTCAACATATCTCAAGAAGCTCTAGAATTCATTCTTAAAAATTCTAAAGAACACATTTTTTTGAATTTTTCGAAAACTAAAACTTTTTGTATTTTTTTCGAAAATAAAAATAAAAAGCTTAAACATAAAATAAAATTACCTAATCTAAGCAACAAGATGAACCATCAGTTGTCCAAACTCAAACAATTCCCGGCAACGGCGCCAAAAACTTGGTGTGGGAAATCGTGATTCACACTTTTCACAACTCAGCACAACTAACCAGCAAGTGCACTGGGTCGTCCAAGTAATACCTTACGTGAGTAAGGGTCGATCCCACGGAGACTATAGGCTTGAAGCAAGCTATGGTTATCTTGTAAATCTTAGTCAGGCGAATTCAAATGGTTATGAGGTTTTGATAATTAAAAGATAAATAAAACATAAAATAAAAGAAAGTTACTTATGTAATTCATTGGTGGGAATTTCAAATAAGCGTCTGGAGATGCTTTGTTGCTTCTGAACCTCTGCTTTCCTATTACCTTCTTCCAACCATGCGTGCTCCCTTCCATGGCAAGCTGTATGATCCTCTCGGATGAAAAATACCAGGTACGATCTGTGCACGGCTAATCAACTGTCGGATTTCTCGTCTCGGATAAAAATACCATGTACAGCTACCACACGGCGGCTAATCATCTATCGGTTCCCACTAGCGTCGGAATAGGACCCTTGTCCTTTTGCACACTGTCACTGTGCCCAACATTCGCAGGTTTGAAGCTCGTCATAGTCATCCCTTTCCAGATCCTACTCAGAATATCACAGACAAGGTTTAGACTTTCCGGATCCCAGAAATGCTGCCAATTAGTTCTAGCCTATACCACGAAGATACTAATCTCACGGGCTCGGTCCGTGTATTAGTTACCCAAGAGACACGCACTCAAGCTGTCACCCAAGATGATCAAAAGATCAAAAGTGATCCCAAAGATATAAAATAAATCTCTAAAAGTAGTTTTTATACTAAACTAGTAACCTAGGTTTACAGAAAATGAGTAACTAAGTGCAGATAGTGCAGAAATCCACTTCCGGGGCCCACTTGGTGTGTGATTGGGCTGAGCATTGAAGCTTTCATGTGCATTGGCTGTTCTTGGTGTTAAACGCCAGCTTCGGTGCCAGTTTGGGCGTTTAACTACAATTTTGGTGCTAGTTCTGGTGTTTTATGCCAGAAAGTTTTAGGCTGGCATTTAGCGCCACTTTGGGCCATCAAATCACGGGCAAAGTATGGACTATTATATATTGATGGAATGCCCAAGATTTCTACTTTCCAACTCAATTGATAGCGTGCCAATTAGGCTTCTGTAGCTCCAGAAAATCCACTTTGAGTGCAGGAGGGTCAGAATCCAACAGCATCTGCAGTCCTTTTTCAGTCTTTGAATCAGATTTTTGCTCAGGTCCCTCAATTTCAGCCAGAACATACCTAAAATCATAGAAAAACACACAAACTCATAGTAAAGTCCAGAAATATGATTTTTGAATAAAAACTAATAAAAATATAATAAAAAGTAATTAAATTATACTAAAAACTATGTAAAAATAATGCCAAAAAGGTTATAAATTATCCGCTCATCAAGGATGTTCTAGTGAGCATAAAGGGGTTAGTCTTCCCAATTGATTTCCATATGCTCAAGATGCCCCCTAGTGACTCCGGTAGGACATCATCTATTTTGCTTGGGAGGCCATTCTTAAAGACCTCCCAGTTCAAGTTGGATGCATTTTCGGGCACCTACTCGTTTGAGATCGATGGAAGAGAAGTGAGGTTTAATGTTGATGAAGGCATGAGACATCCACCGGAGAATCACTCTATCTTCTAGTGTGATTTGATTTACAATGTTGTAGCCGAAGTCCATCAAGATGGCTTTGATGGGAAGAGTATGAATCAAGACCCAAGTATGGGGAATTCCCATGTAGGTGAAGAAGATGCCTTATCACCTCCAATGATACCGGAAGACAAAGTGCCAAGTCATTAACAAAATGTGGATTTGAAGCCACTCCCAACCCACCTAAAATATGCCTTTCTTGAGAAGAACCAAAAGTTTCCAGTAATAATTGCAAGGGAGCTTACCTCCCACCAAGAAGAGAAGTTACTTAATGTCTTGAGGAGGAATAAGAAGGCCATTGGGTGGAGCTTAGCGGACTTAGTTGGCATTAGCCCCTAAGTATGTGAACACCGAATCTTCCTAGAAGAAGGAGCCAAACCTGTTAGACAACCTCAAAGGCGTCTAAATCCTACCATTCTAGAGGTTGTGAAGAAGCAGGTCACCCGGTTATTAGAAGCGTACATCATCTATCCGATTTCGGATAGTGAATGGGTGAGCCCCGTCCAAGTGGTTCCAAAGAAATCCGGTGTTACTACAATCAAGAATGAACAAGGGGAGCTTGTAGCCACAAGAGTCCAAAATTCATGGAGGCTATGTATTGACTATCGGTGCTTAAACTTGGCCACTAGGAAGGATCACTTTTCGTTGCCCTTCATCGATCAAATGCTTGATCGCTTATGTGGTAAATCTCATTATTTTTTCTTAGATGGATTTTCTGGTTATTTTTAAATCCACATTGCTCCCCAAGACCAAGAAAAAACAACCTTCACATGCCCTTTCGGAACGTATGCGTATAAGAGAATGCTATTTGGCTTGTGCAACGCACCGGCTACGTTCCTAGTGCACAAAATTGTAATGTCAATGTTCACATTACTCTCTTACAACTTCGCACAACTAACCAGCAAGTGCACTGGGTCGTCCAAGTAATAGCTTACGTGAGTAAGGGTCGATCCCACGGAGATTATTGGCTTGAAGCAAGCTATGGTTATCTCGTAACTCTTAGTCAGGATATAATATCAATAATAATTTTTTATTTGAACTGTAAAAGTAAAAAGGGCAGAACACAAATTATACTTGTATGCAGTAATGGAGAATATGTTGGAGTTTTGGAGATGCTTTGTCTTCTGAAATTCTGCTTTCCTCTGTTTTCTGATTCACGCACGCACGTCCTCCTATGGCAAGCTGTGTGTTGGTGGATCACCGTTGTCAATGGCTACCATCCATCCTTCCAGTGAAAAGGGTTCAGGTGCGCTGTCACCGCACGGCTAATCATCTGCAGGTTCTCAATCGTACCGGAATAGGATTTACTATCCTTTTGCGTCTGTCACTACGCCCAGCACTCGCGAGTTTGAAGCTCGTCACAGTCATTCAATCCCTGAATCCTACTCAGAATACCACAGACAAGGTTTAGACTTTTCGGATTCTCTTGAATGCTGCCATCAATCTAGCTTATACCACGAAGATTCTGATTAAGAGATCCAAGAGATATTCATTCATTCTACGGTGGAACGGAAGTGGTTGTCAGGCACGCGTTCGTGGGGGAATGATGATGATTCTCACATTCATCACATTCATGTTGAAGTGCGAATGGATATCTTAGATAGGAACACGCATGTTTGAATAGAAAACAGAAATACTTGCATTAATTCATCGAGACACAGCAGAGCTCCTCACCCCCAACAATGGAGTTTAGAGACTCATGCCGTCAAAGTGTACAAAATTCAGATTTAGAATGTTATGAGATACAAAATAAATCTCTAAAATTTTTTTAAATACTAAACTAGTAACCTAGGTTTACAGAAAATGAGTAAACTATGATAGATAGTGCAGAAATCCACTTCTGGGGCCCACTTGGTGTGTGCTGGGGCTGAGACTAAAGCTTCTCACGTGCCTGGGCTGTTTTGGGCGTTCAACGCCAGGCTGTAACCTGTTTCTGGCGTTGAACTCCAACTTGTAACGTGTTTCTGGCGCTGGACGCCAGACTACAACATGGAACTGGCGTTGAACGCCAGTTTACATCATCTATCCTTGAGCAAAGTATAGACTACTATATATTGCTGGAAAGCCCTGGATGTCTACTTTCCAACGCAATTAGAAGCGCGTCAATTGGACTCCTGTAGCTCCAGAAATTCCATTCCGAGTGCAGAGAGGTCAGGATCCAACAGCATCAGCAGTCCTTTTTCAGCTTGAATCAGATTTTTGCTCAGCTCCCTCAATTTCAGCCAGAAAATACCTGAAATTACAGAAAAACACAAAAACTCATAGTAAAGTCCAGAAATATGAATTTTTCCTAGAAACTAATGAAAATAAACTAAAAACTAACTAAAACATACTAAAAACTATCTGAAGTTAACCCCAAAAAGCGTATAAAATATCCGCTCATTAGTTCCAAAGGTGTATGATGAGTATATTTGCGGATCTTTTGGAGCAATGCATGGAGGTGTTCATGGATGATTTTAGTGTTTATGGGGACTCCTTTGATCTTTGCCTAGACAATCTTGCAAAAGTTTTAGAGAGGTGTACTAAATCAAACCTTGTGTTAAATTTTAAGAAATGCCATTTTATGGTTAGACAAGGTATTGTTTTAGGGCACATTGTCTCTAATGATGGGATCTCAGTTGATCCGGCAAAGGTCAATGTTATTTTTATTATGCCTTACCCATCTTCTGTGAGGGAAGTGCGTGCATTTCTTGGACATGCAGGTTTTTACCGGCGATTCATTCAGGACTTTAGTAAGGTGGCATTACCTCTCTATCGATTGTTGTAAAAGGATGTGGAACTTGAATTGAGTGAAGAGTGCATGGAGGCCTTTGACAAGCTCAAAATTTCTTTGACCCAAGCTCCCATAGTGAGAGGACCGGAATGGATGAGACCATTCGAGATCATGTGTGATGCCTCAAACTATGCGGTGGGAGGGGGAGCGGCGCTAGGTCAGCACGATGGTAAAATTCCTTATGTCATTGCCTATGCCTCTAAGACTTTTGATGGAGCGCAATCCAATTATACTACCACCGAGAAAGAATTGTTAGCTATTGTCTTTTCCTTGGACAAATTCCGGGCTTATTTACTTGGTTCTAAGGTGGTAGTATACTCGGATCATGCGGCATTAAAATATTTGTTGGCCAAAAAGGAATCCAAACCAGGGTTGATACGATGGGTGTTGCTATTGCAAGAATTTGACCTTGAAATCAAAGATGAGAGTGGTTCGCAAAACTTAGTGATGGACCACTTGAGTCACTGATGACAAGCCATCTTATGCTAGTTTCACAAGCATTTTTCATTTGTTTCATTAGGTTTTATGCACTTTCTTGCACAATAAGTAAGTGGTTGGAATGGAATTTGACGGTTATTTTGATTCAATCAAACATCATATATTTTATATAAAATAATGAGATTTATGCAAGAATTAAGTGATTTTTATGATTGATGCAAATTCTTGTGATTTTGGTGAGACTTTGATTGCTTGTTTGGTCGATTTTAGGTGAGAAAATGAAGAAAAGAAGAAGCCATGCAGTATAGCGTTACGTTAAAATAATGAATGCCAACGCTCACTTACGACGCGCACGCGTGCATGACGCGTACGCGTGGAAGTGATTGGCATTCATTTCAAAAGAGAGCGCTACGTTTGATTACTCACTGTTTTCGGGTGAGATTTGAAATTGGAGGCAAAATTCTGGAAACGATGCGCACGCGTACTTGACGCGCACGTGTTGACGGTGGATTTGGAAGGAATCACGTGAAGGCGTGAGTGATGCTAAACCAAGGAATTGGTATTTGCTACCCACGTGCACGCGTGGAAGACGCGCACGCGTGGGCAGCGCTCACTAAGTTAACGCTACTGAGGGCGTGTACGCGTAATCATGGCGCGCAAGCATGACTGTACGCGTATGCGTCGATGGACAAAAAGCGAAAAAGGACACGCACGCATGGATAAACGAACGCTGTGCTCACTTTGAGAATGCAATGTTCCCCTGGAAGCAGTAATACGGAGCCATTTTGATCCACTTCATATAAGGCCAAAAAGCCCACTTCAAATACTGGATGCCACAATTGGAAAGTGTATAAATAGATAGGAATTTAATTTCATTAGGTAGTTCTCTTTTAGTTTTCATTTTTAGAGTTTTAGAATTGAGATCAAATCTGAATTTTCCTTTCTATTTTGCTTTCTTCTTTCTGCCGTTGTTACCTTCTGTTTTGGGTCTTTCGACTTAAGATTGAAGAATTCTTCTGAATTTCTTCATTTTGGAGTTCTCTTTCATTGTTCCGTTGATAGCTTTATAAATTGAAGATCTGATCATAGTTTTCTTTTTGTTTTACTTTTCTTCTGCAATTTCTTATTTTCTGTTTTGGTAGTCTATTGCAATTGTCAAATTCTCTTTTAGGAATTTAAAAGTGGATCTAAGTTTTCATTCTGTTTTGATTCTTCTACACTTTTTCATTTTTGTTTTGGCATTGAATTGATCTATTTTCTAAGTTTCTTCATCTGAGAGTTCTTTAGTTATTGCAATTTATATTTTCCAGTTCTATTCTGAACCCCAGCACCCAATTCCCTTTATTCTTCATGCAATTTAAGTTTCCCTGCAATTTAGATTCAGCAATTTAAATTTCTTGCACTTTAAGTTTCAATTATTTACTTTTCTTGCAATTTAAGTTTCAGCTCTTTTAAATTTCTTGTACTTTATGTTTCTGCAATTTACTCCTTCAGCACTCTATTTTTATGCTAATTTACTTTCTGCCTTTTAGCTTTCTGCAATTTACTTTCTATTAATCAAAATTTCACCAAATTTACCAAACATTCGCTTAACTAACTTCATCACCATACTAAAGTTGCTCAATCCATCAATCCCTGTGGGATCGACCTCACTCTTGTGAGTTATTACTACTTGATGCGATCCGTTACCCTTGCCGGTGAGTTTGTGTGGAATCGTTTTTCCCTCATCAAGATTTTGGCGCTGTTCCAGGGGATTGATTTAGATTGACAATGATTAAGTAAGTGATAATTTAGATTAAGCAATTTTTCTTTGTTTTTATACTAACTGTTTATGATTTCCTAGTTTAAACTTACATTAACCTCACTCTAGTAGTAGAGTGCTTTGCTCTTAGTTTCTGGTGTTATTTATGTTGTATGCCAAAAGGAAGGAGAGGTGAATCCACCTCCTTTGATTCTGAGCCAGAAAGAACATTATTGAGAAGAAGAAGAGAAGCAAGAGGAAAAGGAATTATTGAAGAAGAAGCATCAGAAGAAGAGGATCAACAGATGGAGGGTAACATCCCAAATCACCCTGAGGATATGGCTAACAACAATGGCCCACCTCAAAGGAGAGTTCTAGCTTCCTACACCTTCCCCGATCCAAGAAACTGTGGGAGCAGTATACTAACTCCCAATGTTCATGCAAACAATTTTGAGTTAAAGCCTCAACTTATTACTCTAGTGCAGAACAACTGTTCCTATGGAGGAGGTCCACTTGAAGATCCAACCCAACACTTATCCATCTTTCTGAGGATTTGTGAAACTGTCAAAACCAATGGTGTGCATCCAGACATCTACAAATTGTTGCTATTTTCATTCTCCTTAAGGGACAAGGCTTCTCAATGGCTAGAGACATTCCCCAAGGAAAGCATCAACAATTGGGAAGATCTAGTGAGCAAATTCCTAGCCAAATTCTACCCACCTCAGAGAATCATTAGATTGAAGACAGAGGTGCAAACATTCACTCAATTGGATGGAGAATCACTATATGATTCCTGGGAAATATACAAAGCCTTGATCAGAAAGTGTCCACCAGAGATGTTCAGTGAATGGGATAAACTCTAAAATTTCTATGAAGGATTGACATTGAAGGCTCAATAAGCCCTTGATTATTCAGCAGGAGGTTCATTACAACTCATGAAGACAGTTGAGGAAGCCCAAAACCTCATAGACACTCTGACTAACAATCAATACTTCTATGGTCATCAAAGGCAATGCCAGCCAGCTCAAAGGAAAGGTGTGTTGGAGCTAGAAGGTGTGGACACCATTTTGGCACAAAATAAGGTGATGCACCAACAGATCCAGCAGCAAATGGAATTGATGGCCAAGAGGATTGATGGTCTTCAAATTGCAGCAGTAAGCACTCCAAATCAACCATCAGCTGGATGGGGGCAGAATGAAGAAGTTTATGAAGAGTAGCAGCCAGAAGTGAATTATATGCACAACCAAGGTACTGGACAGAATGAATTTCATGGAGACACTTACAACTCTTCTTGGAGGAACCATCCCAATCTAAGGCAGGGAGACAACAAGAACCAAAATTCATGGCAAAGGAACTCCAACTCAAGCAATACCCGCACAAACCACCAAAACCATCAGCAAACTAACCAAAATCTATACAGAAAATGACAAAACAACTACCCCAATTCTAACTTCTATCCACCCCACAACCCATCAACTAACTAAAATAATTTTCAACAACCACCGTCATCTCACACTCAGCCACAACTACCCCAAGAAGCTCAAATAATTTCCAATCTGGAGATGATGATGGAGAAGATGATGAAGCATCAAGAGTTAGCTAATAAGAACCATGAAGCTTCACTAAGAAACCTGGAAAGACAAATAGGCCAACTGTCTAAACAGTCTGAAAGACCAACCAACACTCTCCCTAGTGATACCATTCTAAATCCCAAAGAATAATGCAAAGCAATTCAACAAAGGAGTGGAAGAACATTGGAGGATGGCAAGGCTAGCAGTAAAAAGTAAGTGACAATTGAAGAAAAGAACCAGGAAGAGCTCAAGGAGAAGGATGAGGAACCACTGGCTTCAAAGAAGGGGAAGCAGATTATTGAGGAACATTCACAAGAACAGAGGAAGGAAGTTAAACACTACATCCCTCCTCTGCCATACCCTCAAAGATTGCAAAGAGAGCTCAAGGATCAACAATTTCCCAAATTCCTATTAGTTTTTAAAAAGTTGGAAATCAATATTCCACTTGCTGAAGCATTAGAGCAGATGCCTCTATATGCAAAATTTCTCAAGGAGCTCATCAATAAAAAGAGAAGCTGGAATGAGAAAGAAACGATGCTCTTAACCCAAGAGTGCAGTGCAGTCATCCAGAAAGGGCCCCCACCGAAACTCAAAGATCTTGGAAGTTTCTTTCTGCCTAGTATCGTTGGCAATATGTCCATTGAGAGGGAATTATGTGATTTAGGATCAAGCATCAATCTGATGCCCTTATCTATGATGAGAAAGTTGGCCATAGAAGAAGTGAAACCTATAAGGATGACCTTGCAACGTCCCGATAGATCATTGGTAATCCCTAATGGAGAGGTTGAGAATCTCCTATTCAAGGTGAATAAGTTCATATTCCCAGCAGATTTTGTGATCTTGCATTTAGATGAGGAGGGAGGAGACTCTATCATATTAGGAAGACCTTTTCTAGCCATAGCAAGGGCCATCATTGATGTAAAAAAGGGGAAATGACTTTGAGAGCACATGATGAGAAGATCATTCTGAATGTCTTTAAGGAAATGCAGCATACTGTTGAAGATAATAGCTGCATGAGAGTTGAAAAGAAAGGCTTAAACTGGAAGGAAAAAGCCTAGGAGGCACTCATCAGCTCACCTATGAAGCAAAAGATAAACAGAGGAGAAGAACAATAGGGGAATGAAGATGTAAAGACTGAGAAAATAAAGCAAGAAGAGATTGAGAAATTGATCACTAGAAAAAAAGACCCTGATATAAAGCCTGCTGTGAAGACAGAAGGGCCACCGAAGAAAGGTAAGAAGAGCAAGAAAAAGGGTCCAAGAGGGTGGAGAAACAAAAGAATACCAACTGAGGCATTCTCAGAAGGAGACAAAGTGAAACTGATCTACCAACAGTTGGAGACAGGCTCACAAACTGATGATTATTACACTGTTAATAAAATACTCTCATTGGAGCATGTAGAGATTGTTCATGAAATCACAGGAAGAAGGCTCACAGTGAGAGGGGACAAGCTAAGGCACCATGATCATCGGCCACCCTAACAAAGAAATCAATGTCAAGCTAGTGACAGTAAAAGAGCGTTCCATGGGAGGCAACCCATGATTTAATGTTCTTGATTTTGTTTTAATTTCAATAATTAATGATTCTTCTAGCATGAAATTGAGCTCTCATGAGTAGATTTGATAACTGCACACATCATTTTGAAGCACATGTCTGATTCCTAAGTTTGGTGTGCCTAAAGGCACTCTAAAATGGCTTTTCAAGCATACTAATCATATAACCATTTTAGGATATATACTCATTAATTTTATTGAAGTATATAGCCAAACATTAAGTTTGGTGTTCTACATATGCTATGAATTTCTAGAAAGTCACTGTTTCAGCTGGTCTATGGCAAATCCTGCCACCTTCCTGTAGAGTTTGAACACAAAGCTTTCTGGGCCACTAAGCTCCTCAACCTTGACTCTCAAGTAGCAGGAGAGAAAAGGTTACTGCAACTCAATGAGCTAGCTGAGTTTAGATTGGAAGCTTATGAGAATGCAAAAATATACAAGGAGAGAGCTAAGAAGTGGCATGACAAGAAAATCTTGAAAAGAGAGTTCAAACCAGGACAACAAGTACTCCTATACATTTCCAGGTTCAAGGTTTTCCCTGGCAAACTCAAGTCTAAAAGGACTGGCCCCTACCTGATAACTAAGGTTTTCCCACATGGAAGCCTTGAACTTATGAATGAAGCCACAAAAGAGATAATCTTAACAAATGGCAAAAGAACTAAGAACTACCCGGGAGGATCTTGGAACAAAGAAAAAAGTGTTCATGAGTTGGAATGAACAAAGAAGGAGAATGTCAAGCTAAGGACAATAAACAAGCGCTTGTTGGGAGGCAACCCAACCAGAGGTAATTTTCTTTCCTAACTATTTCAATAAAAGGGTTAAGTGGATTTATGTGTATTGCAAGGAGCTAAGTTTGGTGTTGCACACCAAAATAATTTAAGGGTGAATGAAGGATGCTAAGTTTGGTGTTCCACTAAAAGTTTCATTTAAAAACACATTCCAACCCTCTACATAAATGGTTACTAAAAGAGCGAAACTCTCGCGCGATCTAGAATTTTCACAATAAATTCGTGTTGTAAGTATAGCTTCTAGACCGACAAGAATTCCTTTCTTACAAAAGTTTGGTTGTCACAAGTAACAAAACCCAATAAAATTTTATAACTGAAGTATTTAAACCTCGGGTCGTCTTCTCAAGGAATTGCAGGGAAGTGTTCTTATTATTGGTCATGAGTTTTGTAAATTGGGGGTTTTTGAAATAAGGAGCAAGTAATTTAAATGACAAGAAAAATAAATTAATAATAATAAAATCTCTTGGCAAGGTATAAGAATTTGGAATTTCTATCCTAGTTATCCTTATCGGATGTGATGAGAATTGGGTTTTAATCCCACTTAGTTAAGTCAAGTGGACTAATTAGCTTGATCCTCAAGTCCTAGTCAATCCCTGTGGGAAGACTAGCTTTAGAGTGATCTAGATCAATTAGTAATTTGCCAATTTCAACCACTGTTGAGTTTGACAAATCAAGTGTTACCAATTACTTAACCAAAGTCAAAAGGAAGAAAATATCTAAATTAAATTAAAAGTATCCATATAAATAAAGCAAAACAAAGTAAAATCTGAAATACCTCAAAATATATTAAATATAAAACCAATCCAAACAATAAGAGTTCATAAACCAATTTGAGAAAATAAATAAAAAGAACATTAAACCTAGAAATTGAGAAGGAATAGTCCTAAATCCTTTAAGAGGAATCCTAATCATAAATCCTAAGAGAGAGGAGAGAACCTCTCTCTCTAAAAACTACATGTAAATTATGAATAGTGAATAATGAGTCAATTCTTATGAATGAATGGATTCACCCACTTTATAGCTTCTAATCTGTGTTTTCTGGGCCAAAAACTGGGTCAAAAACAGCCCAGAATTCGCTGGTTATGAAATCAAACACGCTGATTTTCGTCACTGCGATGCGTCCATGTGGAACACACGTTTGCGTCGCCTAGCTGTACGGCCACTATGGTAAATTATATATCAAATTGAAGCCCCAGACGTTAGCTTTCCAACGCAACTAGAACCGCATCATTTGGACCTCTATAGCTCAAGTTATGACCGTTTGAGTGCGAAGAGGTCAAGCTAGACAGCTTAGCAACTTCTTCAACTTCTTGTATTCCTTCCACTTTTGCATGCTTCCTTTCCATCCTCTAAGCCATTCCTGCCCTGTAATCCCTAAAATCACTTAACACACATATCACGGCATCTAATGGTAATAAGAGAGGATTAATATTAGCTAATATAAGGCCAAAGAAGCATGTTTTCAATCATAACACAAATTCTGGGAAGGAATTGTAAAACCATGCAAATAGTATGAATAAGTGGGTAAAGAGTTGATAAAAACCACTCAATTAAGCACAAGATAAACCATAAAATAGTGGTTTATCAACCTCCCCACACTTAAACATTAGCATGTCCTCATGCTAAGCTCAAGAGAAGCTATAAAGGAGTGAAGAGGAATGGTAAAATGTATGAAATGCAATCCTATCTATATGAATACAACTAAATGTGAAATGCTTCTACCTACTTGGTTAATAATAAATAAGTTCTCCAAGACAAACATAAATCAAATTCCACTAACTCAAACCATACAGTAAAAACAAGTAAATTTGTAAGAAGATAGCTTTTGAAAGCAGGGAATATAAAATCAAGCATTGAACCCTTACTGGTAGTGTATATCACTCTAACTCTCAAGTGTCTAGGGTCAATAACTCTACTCTTCCCTAGTCATGCTTTCTCAACCTTGTTCTTCATCTAACCAATCAACAAATATTTAGTATACCAATGCAAACATCATGAAGTCTTTTCAGGGTTGTAATGGGGGTGAGGTAAAGGTAAGGATATATATATATATATATATATATATATATATATATATATATATATATATATATATATATATATATATATATATATATATATATATATATATATATATATATATATATATATAAGGCTAAGTGAGCTAACAAAGTGAATCCTTGATTAGTCTAAGATCTCACCTAACATATGCATACTTTATATAATTTAAAATGCTTTACCTAGCTACCCAAATTTTTCCCACTTTTGTATTACATGCTCATGTATCAAACTTATTTTTGAATTTTGTCCCATGTGCATTGATTCTTTTTTTTTTTTTTGCATTTGGGGTAATATTATTTTTCTTCTTCTTTTTTTTTTGTATCCCCTTATTTAATTACTTAATATTTTTTTTAATGCACATGGTAATTTAATTATTTTGATTTCACATGAGCATGCTTCCCAAATTTTCAAATAACTTATTCAATTTAATTCCCTTTTTTTTCTATCATCCCATGTTCCCATAAAATTTCCCATACTTAAATTATACACAATATCTATCTTAAGCTAACCAAGGATTCAACTTGAGATTTTTATTTTGTTTTTCTGCTTAAGGCTAGTAATGTGGTTATGGAATAGAGGGGGGTTAAAAAGCTCAAAGTGGCTAGCAAGGGTGACATAAAAGGGTAGGCTTATTTGGGATAAGTGAGTGAAAACAAGTAATGGCCTCAATCATATGCAAGCATGTAAATACACTAAATAATGGACATATAGAGTGGAACAAAGTAAAGATTGCAATTATAGAGAAGAAAACACACAAGAATAAAATATTTATGGTTAACTAATGTAACCATGTAATTAATCTCAAAATCTCACAGGTTGTCTGTTCTTCGGCTCAAAAACCATGTTCCAAATACAACTTCAAACAAATTTAACACAGAAAATTTTAATTTTTTTATTTAAATTAGTGAAATATTTTTTTTCAAAAATAGGGTCTTTGAAAGAAACTTATCATTTTTCAACCAAGTAGTATTTAAATGCAAACAATCAACTACACATTCAATCTATTATGCAATGCAATAATGAACTAATGAAGAAAATAAGACATTGGTGTTGAGAAGAGAATAACTAACCCATGGAGATCGGTATCGACCTCCCCACACTTAAAGGTTGCACCGTTCTCGGTACATGCTAAGATGTACAAGTGGACGGGCTTCTCCAACTGATGCCTTTCTCTATAGATTGAGCAGATTGACTTGCGTGTCTCCCCATATAGAAGTTCTTCCTTTTCCCTTCCTTGGTGGCCATCCTAAAAGAAGAGGAAAAGGGAGAAAAGTAACCCAGAAATAAAGATAAGAAAAATAAATAAAATATGGGTTGGTAATGCCAAATAATAAAGGTCTCAATTACATGGTAGCTACAACATGCAGTGAGAAAATAGTAGAAGCATACGGCATATCAATAGTGCAAGAATTGCAACAATGGGGAAGAGGGTGTGGGTAATGCAAAATAGTGTAAGTGCATATCAAAGGAATATCAGTATTATAAAAATTAGCATTGACTTATGAATAATAATACCCAATTAGAATAAAACAAGTCATGAAGCACCAGAATAATTCAAAAAGATGTAACAGTTGAATGAGAAAATTTTAACACCAATGAAAAAAATAATAATTTTAGAAAAGAAAGTAAAAATATACCCAGAATTAAAATGCAATGGATGAAAGTATGCAAATAAATTAAATAAAATAGAATGGAAGTGAAGAGGGATGAGAAGTTAAAAAGATGAAGTAAGAAACAAAGAAGAAAAAAGAAAAGATAGAAAAAAAATTAGGATTAGAAAAGAAAAGATAAGATAATTGGCGTTGATCAGGATAAGTTGTGCGACGCAGGCGACGCGAGCGCGTGGGTTACACGTTCGCGCGGATAGCGCTTCTATGAAGTGACGCGGACGCGTGGGTCACGCATTCGCGTGGAGTGATTTGTGCCATTAGCACGAGAGCAGCCTTGCGGTCGCGCAACTCTCTGTTTTAAATGCATTTCGCCAAAAATATGGGTGACGTGGTAGCGTGGTTGATGCGATCGCGTGAATGGCCATACTTTGAAAAATGACGCGGACGCATGGGGCACGCGTTCGCGTGGTGGGGCTTGTGCTTCTATCGCGGTTCCAACCCCACTCCATCACAACTTGCTGCCATACACCCGTTTTATGTCAATTTTTAGGGTCATGCGTTCGCGTGGGTGACGCAGACGCGTGGGAGGCGTAATTTCCAAATGACGCGGAGGCGTGGGAAAGTTTGTGCCAAAGGCACGCCTCCAGCCACGCTCTCGCGTGACTCTCTGTTCAATTCTCTTTTCTTCAAAATGCACTGGTGACGCAGACGCGTCAGCGACGCTGCCGCGTCGCGTGCGTATTTTTTTTTTTGTTGAATGCAAAATGCAATGCTAATGTGGATCTTATGAATAATTCCAGGTTCAATGAAATAAAATTAAACTTAAAAATAAACAAAACAAAATAAAATTAAAATTGAAAAAGGAACGATCATATCATGGTGGGTTGTCTCCCAACTAGCACTTTTAGTTAAAGTCCTAAAGTTGGACATTTGGGGAGTCCTTTGTTATGGTGGCTTGTGCTTGTACTGATCCTTGAATCTCCACCAATGTTTGCAATTCCAATATCCTACGGGATCCCAAACTAGGCGCAGAAATCCTTCAAGCAAGTTAAAGCAAGTGACAAGGCCCCAAGAGTGTTGATTGCCATAATGAATTCTGGAGTCCCAAACCTTGCTTTTGCACCCGTCTTCTTGTTGATCATTAGTGTTCCAACCGGGTGGCAGGCAATCTAAATTCTCACTAAAGCGGCCAAATAACTTCCTAGACCCATTCAGTTGAGCTTTACACCAACCTTTGCATTTAAACTTTGAGCTTTCCACCATATTGAATCTTGCATGACGACTCCTACCACTAACCATCTCCCTCTTACTCTTAAAGCCACAAAGAGCTCTAAGCTGACCATCTGTTTCACGCAAAGCATATTCAAGTGAGCTAATTAAGCTTAGAGATGAGAGATTTACCCACTTGAATGAAGGAATGGATGGTGATGGCTTTGGGGAAGAGGTCTCCAGCAACCTTGGCAAGGTGATTTGCAGCTCCATTCCCTTGGGCTCTTCTTTGACAACTTCCACCTCTTTGCAAGCTTCTTCAATTTCAACCTCTTCCTCTTGGTAGATTTCTTCTAATTCAGTCTCTTCTTCATTACTTACTAAGGACATAGGAGGTTGTGCTTCATCTTCTTGAATCTCCATCTCAAGTCCAATGGGAGAGGATTCAATTGTAGATAAGAATTCATTAATGATTGAATCCATCTCTTGATCATCCCCTTCAAAGTCTTCAACCATGATATTCTTTGGAGGTTATACACCATCCTCAACATCAATTTCAAACTCCTTAGAAGGGAGCTCTATGACTTGAGTTTCCCATGGAGGTTCCGCATCTCCCAAGTCTTCAACTACTTCTTCCTCTTCAACGATCACGGCTTCCTCCAATGGTTCCAATACAAAGTCGTGCTGCTCACTGTCCACCGGAGTTTCTAGTGTCTCCGTCATGCTACGTTCTTCAGTAGATTCTCCACATGAAACCGTGGGAGTTCTTTGAGTGTTCAGATGTTGGGAAGCTAATCGATTTACTACCTCGGTTAAGGCAGTCACTAATTCCAGTACATTCCTTTTCATCTTCACTTGCCCTTGAAGAAGACCACGAAGGATGTCATCCATTGGAGATTGGGGTGGATATGAGGGTTCATTATTTTGGAGAAAGGGTTCATAATAGGAAGGTGGTTCTTTTTGATAAGGATATGGAGATGGTGAATATTGAGGTGGTGGTTCTGGGTGTGGTTCATATGGTGGTTGGTGTGGTGGATGCAGGTTAGGGTCATATGGTGGTGTTTGATGGTAAGGGGCTTGTGAGTATGGTGGTTCAAAATTGTGTTGAGGAGATGGTTCATAAGCATATGGCGGGACTTGTTGGTAACTACAAAGGGGTCCACCATAGTCATCATTTTGGTATGCATCACAGAATAGTTGTTGGTTATAGTGCATTGGAGGGGGTTGTTGCCAAGAAGGTTGATCAAATCCTTGTGGCTCCTCCCATCTTTGATTCTTGCAACCTTGATGCCTATTTTCATTATAGTTTCCATTCCCTACAACAAAATTGGAACCAAACTTAAAGCGATGGGGGTGAGAACTCATAATAGCAAATAAAAATTAAAAACGAAAATAAAAACAAATTTAAATTAAAAGGTTATTGAAATTTAAATTTTTGAATTTGAAAATTAAATTTTGAATTTTGAATTTTGAAATTTTGAAATTTAAAATTTGAAATTTGAAATTTGAAATTTGAAATTTGAATTTTAAATTTTGAAATTTGATTTTTGAATTTTAAATTTTGAATTTCGAATTTTGAAAAAGTCAACGATATAAGATAAAGATTTGAAGAAGATTTAAATTTTGAAAAGGTTTGATTTTTAAAATTTTGAAATTTAAAATTTGAAATTTAAATTTTGAATTTTGGAATTTAATTGAAATTTGAAATTTGAATTTGAAATAAGATAAGATCTTGAAAAAGATATGATTTTTGAAAAAAAAAATTTGAATTTTGAAATTTAAAACTAAGATAAGATAAGATAAAAAAATTTTAAAATAAAAATATGAAAATTTTTTATTTTTTTATTTTTTATAAATAAATAAAAACCAATAACCTCTTAATTTACGAAAAAGCAAAAATAAAAACATATCAAAAAGCAAATATTTACAATAACCAATAATAAGGCACACGTTTGCAATTCCCGAGCAACGACGCCATTTTGAAAGAGCGAAACTCTCGCGCAATCTAGAATTTTCACAATAAATTCACGTTGTAAGTATAGCTTCTAGACCGACAAGAATTCCTTTCTTACAAAAGTTTAGTTGTCACAAGTAACAAAACCCAATAAAATTTTATAACCGAAGTATTTAAACCTCGGGTCGTCTTCTCAAGGAATTGCAGGGAAGTGTTCTTATTATTGGTCATGAGTTTTGTAAGTTGGGGGTTTTTGAAATAAGGAGCAAGTAATTTAAATGACAAGAAAAATAAATTAAAAATAATAAAATATCTTGGCAAGGTATAAGAATTTGGAATTTCTAAATTGAGAAGGAATAGTCCTAAATCCTTTAAGAGGAATCCTAATCCTAAATCCTAAGAGAGAGGAGAGAACCTCTCTCTAAAAACTACATCTAAATTATGTAAAGTGAATAATGAGTCGATTCTTATGAATGAATGGATTTCCCCACCTTATAGCTTCTAATCTGTGTTTTCTGGGCCGAAAACTGGGTCAAAAACAGCCCAGAATTCGCTGGTTATGAAATCAAAAGCTGATTTTTGTCACTACGATGCATCCGTGTGGAACACGCATTCGAGTTGCTGAGCTGTACGGCCAGTATGGTAAATTATATATCAAATCGAAGGCCCAGACGTTAGCTTTCCAACGCAACTAGAACTGCATCATTTGGACCTTTGTAGCTCAAGTTATGACCGTTTGAGTGCGAAGAGGTCAGGCTGGACAGCTTAGCAACTTCTTCAACTTCTTGTATTCCTTCCTCTTTTGCATGCTTCCTTTCCATCCTCTAAGCCATTCCTGCCCTGTAATCCCTGAAATCACTTAACACATATATCACTGTATCTAATGGTAATAAGAGAGGATTAATATTAGCAAATATAAGGCCAAAGAAGCATGTTTTCAATCATAGCACAAATTCTGGGAAGGAATTGTAAAACCATGCAAATAGTATGAATAAGTGGGTAAAGAGTTGATAAAAACCACTCAATTAAGCACAAGATAAACCATAAAATAGTGGTTTATCAGTTACTAGCTCCAAGCAATCAGGAAAACTACTCAACTGTTGTCTATTTTCTAGTTTTTAGTCTTGTTACCTTCAACGAGGACACAATGTTTCATATATATGGTTTATTTGTTGCATAAGAGGTAATGGCAAGGGACTAAGTTTAGTGTTCACACAATAAATTAAGTTCAAAAGCCTACCAACATTCATATATTAACCATTTTTCCATGTGCTTGGGACACAAGCAACTTTCACTACCAGTGCAGAAAACTATTCAACTTTTTGTGGAAGAATTATACATCATCAGCAAGAAAAGCATAAAAGCTAAGAAGGAGGATGAAAGATTAAGCAAGAGGATACCAAAAGGTTGTATTGTTACTCAACTGTCTATATCTGCGGTGCTTTAGTTGAAAGTTTAATTGCTCTCCTTTCTGATAAGTTTACCCTTATCTGCACTCTGCTAGTTTACTGTTCTGTTATTATTCAATTAAGTGTTCTAGTATAAATGGGTGCATCACTCATCCTACTTGAATATATGTCTTGTTTCCTCTTGCATGAATAAGAGAAAATGTTGAAAAAGAAAGTGAATATCCAATGTGGTAGAAATGATAATAAAGTTTAGTGGTGGTAATTGCTTGTTAGATGATAGGCTCAACAATAAAAGCTGTAGGATAGGATGTCTCCTTGTAGTGTGAACTTAGCTGCTGTTGTAAAGCCTTCAATTAATAATCATCATTGGAAAAAGAAAAAAAAAGCAAGAAAAGAAAGGAAGAAAAGCCAAGAATTGACAACCAAAAAAAATGAAAGAAACAGATGATAAGGCTAGACACCAATAGTTTGGACCTTAGGACACATGCTTGTGATGCTATTGTATTAGGATCTGCTTGGATTATTAGGTTCTGAGGAGTATTTTAAAACTTGATAACTTGGATTAACTAATCCGTGATTACCAACTGAAAATCCACCATCAAGAGCAACCTAATTACAAAGCATTTAGTGACCCAAAGAGGTGCTGGGAATCAATGTCTTAGGATGAATTGTGAGCCAAGTGTCTGTAGTAAATAAGTGTTGAATGGAACCAACAAGCTTCTGCAACACTTAGCTACAATTAAAAAAAAGCTTTTCTGAAGCAAAAGAAAGAAAGAAAAAGTTAACAAGGATCAATAAAGAATAAGGCATTATAGCAGCAATTCTAGTTAACACTCAAAGAGACATTTCTTGATTGGAAACTGATAATAATCGAGCTGCACTCTATCGGCATAAAACCCCGTGAACCAAATTCAATTACCTGCTAAATAAGGACATATATGCTTTTCTATTTTCTTTCATTTCTTCTCATGTTTTAGTGCTTGCTTGGGGACAAGCAAGATTTAAGTTTGGTGTTGTGATGACAAGTCATCTTATGCTAGTTTCACAAGCATTTTTCATTTGTTTCATTAGATTTTATGCACTTTCTTGCACAATAAGTAAGTGATTGGAGTGGAATTTCATGGTTATTTTGATTCAATCAAACATCATTTATTTTATATAAAATCATGAGATTTATGCAATAATTAAGTGATTTTTATGATTGATGCAAATTCTTGTGATTTTGGTGAGACTTTGATTGCTTATTTGGTTGATTTTAGTTGAGAAAATGAAGAAAAGAAGAAGCCATGCAGTATAGTGTTACGTTAAAATAATGACGCGTACGCGTGGAAGTGGTTGGCGCTCATTTCAAAAGAAAGCGCTACGTTTGATTACTAAGCGTTTTCGGGCAAGATTTGAAATTGGAGGCAAAATTCTAGAAACAACGCGCACGCGTGCTTGACGCGCAGGCGTCGATGCTGGATTTGGAAGGAATCATGCAAACGTGAGTGATGCTGAAGCAAGGAATTGGTATTTGCTAACCACGCGCACGCGTGGGCAGCGGTCACTAAGCCAACATAGCGCTCACTAAGTTAAGGCTACTAAGGTCGCGTACGCATAATCATGGAGCGCAAGCATGAGTGGAGCTGAAGACTGATGGTGACGTGTACGCGTACATGAAACGTACGCGTCGATGGACAAAAGCGAAAAAGGACTCGCACACGTCAAGAATGCGCACGCGTGGATAAACGAACGCTGCGCTCACTTTGAGAATGCAACGTTCCCCTGGGAGCAGCAATAAGGAGCCATTTTGATCCACTTCAGTTAAGGCCAAAAAGCCCACTTCAAGTACTGGATGCCACAATTGGAAAGTGTATAAATAGATAGGAATTTGAATTTATTAGGTAGCTATCTTTTAGTTTTCATTTTTAGAGTTTTAGAATTGAGATCAGATATGAATTTTTCTTTCTGTTTTGCTTTCTTCTTTCTGCAATTGTTATCTTCTGTTTTGGGTCTTTGGACTTCAGATTGAAGAATTCTTCTGAATTTCTTCATTTTGGTGTTCTCTTTCATTGTTTCGCTGATAGCTTTATAAATTGGAGATCTGATCATAGTTTTCTTTTTGTTTTACTTTTCTTCTGCAATTTCTTATTTTCCATTTTAGTCAAGAGAGCAATTGAGATTTGAGTTTCCTTTCTGTTTTGGTAGTCTACTGCAATTGTCAATTTCTCTTTTAGGAATTTAAAAGTGGATCTAAGTTTTCATTCTGTTTTGATTCTTCTGCACTTTTCCGTTTCTGTTTTAGCACTGAATTGATCTATTTTCTAAGTTTCTTCATCTGAGAGTTCTTTAGTTTACTGCAATTTATGTTTTCCAGTTCTATTCTGAACCCCAGTACCCAATTCCCTTTATTCTTCATGCAATTTAAGTTTTCCTGGAATTTAGATTCATTAATTTAAATTTCTTGCACTTTAAGTTTCAGTTATTTACTTTTCTTGCAATTTAAGTTTCAGCTCTTTTAAATTTCTTGTACTTTAAGTTTCTGCAATTTACTCCTTCAGCACTCTATTTTTATGCTAATTTACTTTCTGCACTTTAGCTTTCTGCAATTTACTTTCTGTTAATCAAAATTTCACCAAATTTACCAAATATTCGCTTAACTAAATTCATCACCATACTAAAGTTGCTCAATCCATCAATCCTATGGGATCGACCTCACTCTTGTGAGTTATTACTACTTGATGCGATTTGGTACATTTGCTGGGGAGTTTGTGTGGAATTGTTTTTCCCTCATCAGTTGCCTTGAGCACACAAAGGGCGATTCTACTCCTATTAATGATACCTTCCCTATAGAGGGCTTGCTAGCAATCTCCGAAGTTATCCCTTGGTATGCACCTATTGCCAATTACTTTGTTGCTCGCACCTTTCCTCCTGATTTCTCTCAACATCAAAAGGATAAGCTTAAAAACGAATCCAAATATTATGTATGGGATGACCCGTACTTGTGGAGACGTAGTGCCGATCAAGTAATTCAAAGGTGCATACCACAATCCGAGCATTAAGCTATCTTGGAGGCTTGCCACTCTTCTGAGGGTGGTGGCCATTTTGGTCCTCAAAGGACGGCTCGAAAGGTCTTGGATTGTGGCTTTTGGTAGCCTACACTTTTCAAGGATGCATCTCTCTTTTGTATCTCTTGTTCACAATACCTTAGGTTTGGAAATTTCTCTAAGAAGAATGAAATGCCCCAACAAACAATGTTGTTTTGTGAAATTTTTGATGTTTGGGGTATTGACTTTATGGGGCCTTTTCCAAATTCTAATTGTTTAATGTATATTCTTCTAGCTATTGACTATGTTTCTGTTCATGTCCTGGGTCGAGCTGTACGACTCGGAATGATTAAAAACAAGTCGACCGACCTCTTCAGGTCTGGAATTCCCGACCTCTTCTCAAAGAGTTCGGCCAAATCGCTAGAGAAGTCCAAAAGAAGGCCCAAACGAAGGAACACAGCCCAAATCTAAAGGCAGCTAAAGCCTAGAAAGATAAAGGCGGTTCCCTTTAAAGATAAGATGACTTCACTCAAAGATAAGATAAGATAACTATCTTATCTCCAGAGAGGTCACTCCCCACTATTATAAATACACTGGAACACCTAGGTATAACTCATACTCTAATTCTACAAAAAACCTGCTTAAAGTCCATGCTAACTTAAGCATCGGAGTCTCTTGCAGGTACCACCACCCTCCAGTGTCGAAGGATCAGTAGCATCTCCAGCTCCACCAGATCCAACAAGTCGGACGTGACAGCTCCAGCCACCATAGCAGATCTCATCCGTGATCGACCTCCAGTTTTAGGTAACCCACGGAACATTAGCACCGTTGCTGGGGACCTGGAAGTCATCCCATCACCATGGCAGACAGCATGGACAACGATCACAACTCTAATTTTGAAAACAGGACGCCGCACAAGAATGCAGACACACCACCAAAAGACATTCCTCAACCAAACGGAGACAAGCACGCTCCAAACACATAAATTCTAGAAGCTCTCCAAGAACAGCAGGATCATCTCAAACAGCTTGAACAGGAAGCTGAACACCAACGCGAAGCCGAGAGGGACCTCCAGAGAGAAACTAGACGACGTCGAGAGCTAGAAGATAAGCTCCTATAGCTCGAGGCTGATCTCAAAGTTAAAATAGGCCAGTCCAGTCACGGCAACAACCCCCATAAGGAGCAAGATCCCTTCACCAAAGAAATAATGAAAGCTAAGGTCCCAAAGGATTTTAAAGCTCTCGACATGACCCCATACGACGGTACCTCTGATCCAAGCCATCATCTTTGCAACTTCAGAAGCAGAATGTATCTCACCGACGCCTCAAACGCTATTCGATGCAAAGCCTTTCCCACTACTCTAACAAAGACGGCAATTAAGTGGTTTGACAGTTTGCCTCCTAGATCCTCACAAGCTTCAACGACTTAGCCAAGAAATTTCTCGCCAAATTTTCTATCCAAAGGGACAAAGCCAAGCACGCCCCGAGCCTATTAGGGATCAAGCAAGAAGATCGGGAGAGTCTTCGTAACTATATGGAAAGATTCAACAAAGCATGTCTGGACATACAAAGCCTACCAACAGAAGCAGCCATCATGGGTCTCATCAATGGCTTGCGAGAAGGACCCTTCAGTCCCTCCATATCAAAAAAACACCCAACATCTTTAAATGCAGTACAAGAACGGGTGGAGAAGTATATCAACATGGAAGAAAATTCTCGACTAGGAGAGACCTCAAAACCTGGATTCTCTTATCCCTCACGGGATAAGGATAAAGAGTCCAAGAAAAATGAAAATCAACACGGAGAGAAGCCTAAGAAACACCACAATTACACCCCTCTACGGGTGTCTCTTGTAGATGTCTACCGAGAAGTATGCCACACCGAGAAGATTCTACCACCTCGCCCAATCAAAATCAAAAAAGGAGGGGAAATCGGACAGAATATTGTGAATACCACCGAATCTATGGAAACCCTACCAACGAATGCTTCGACTTAAAGAATGTCACAAGAAAATTGGTAAGAGAAAGGAGACTAGATCGGTACTTAGCCAACAAGGCGGATGAACCCAGAAAAAGAAGAAGGGACGAAGAGATCAGACGAGCTGACCGACCACCTCACACCCCAGAGAGGCACGTTCACAAGATAAATGGAGGATTCGTAGGAGGAGGAATCTCCAAATCATCTTGCAAAATGCACCTTAAGGAGGTATATCATGTTGGGGGAGGAGAAGGATCACCCGACCTCCCTACTATTACTTTTACCCAAGAAGACGCGGCCGGCATCATCCCGGGACATGATGATCCCATGGTCATTACTATCATATTGACCGATGCTAATCTCCACCGTACATTGGTGGACCAAGGAAGCTTGGCGGATATCTTGTTTAAATCCGCCTTCGACAAACTCGATCTACAAGAGAAAGAACTCAGAGCATATCCGAACAGCTTGTTCGGACTAGGAGACACTCCAACCCAACCACTTGGATATCTCTCACTACACATAACCTTTGGAAAGGGAACCCGATCAAGGACACTCTACATGGACTACATCGTAGTCAAAGTGAGCTCAGCCTACAACGCCCTGATAGGTCGGACAACACTAAATCAGCTTGCCACAGTAGTTTCAACTCCACATCTATGCATGAAGTTCCCAACTCCAGAAGGGATCGCCACGATAAAAGGAGAGCAGAAAATTGCGCGACGCTGCTACAACAAAAGTATGAACCTTAGAGGTGATAATGAAAATTGTTGTCGGTCTAGATTTTCTTCCTAAAGAAAGGAATTACTTCGTTTTATGCTGATGAGCGGATAATTTATACGTTTTTTGGCATTGTTTTTAGTATGTTTTTAGTAGGATCTAGTTACTTTTAGGGATGTTTTATTAGTTTTTATGTTAAATTCACATTTCTGGACTTTACTATGAGTTTGTGTGTTTTTCTGTGATTTCAGGTATTTTCTGGCTGAAATTGAGGGACTTGAGCAAAAATCAGATTCAGAGATTGAAGAAGGACTGCTGATGCTGTTGGATTCTGACCTCCCTGCACTCAAAGTGGATTTTTTGGAGCTACCGAACTCCAAATGGCACGCTCTCAACGGAGTTGGAAAGTAGACATCCTGGGCTTTCCAGCAATATATAATAGTCTATACTTTGCCCGAGTTTAGTCGACGCAAAAGGGCGTTGAACGTCAGTTCTACGCTGCAGTCTGGAGTTAAACGCCAGAAACACGTCACGAACCAGAGTTGAACGCCAAAAACACGTTACAACTTGGCGTTCAACTCCAAGAACGACCTCTCCACGTGTAAACTTCAAGCTCAGCCCAAGCACACACCAAGTGGGCCCCAGAAGTGGATTTCTACATTATTTAGTCAATTATGTAAACCCTAGTAACTAGTTTAGTATAAATAGGACTTTTTACTATTGTATTAGATCATCTTAGGACGTTTAGTTCTTAGATCATGGGGGCTGGCCATTCGGCCATGCCTGGACCTTCATCACTTATGTATTTTCAACGGTAGAGTTTCTGCACTCTATAGATTTAATGCAAAGTACTACTGTTTTATATTCAATTCAACTTATTCCGCTTATAAGATATCCATTCGCACCCAAGAACATGATGAATGTGATGATTATGTGACGCTCATCATCATTCTCACTTATAAACGCGTGCCTGACAAACACTTCCGTTCTACATGCAAACAAGCTAGAATGAGTATCTCTTAGATATCTAATACAGAGGACCGAGTCCGAGATATTAGAATCTTTGTGGTATAAGTTAGAACCCATGGATGGCCATTCCTGAGATCCGGAATGTCTAAACCTTGTCTGTGGTATTCCGAGTAGGATCTGGGAAGGGATGGCTGTGACGAACTTCAAACTTGCGAGAGCTGGGCGTAGTGACAGACGCAAAAGGAGGGTGAATCCTATTCCAGTATGATCGAGAACCTCCAGATGATTAGCCGTGCCGTGATAGAGCATTTGGAAAGGAGTAGGAATGATTGGATGAAGACAGCAGGAAAGCAGAGGTTCAGAGGAACGAAAGCATCTCTATACGCTTATCTGAAATTCTCACCAATGATTTACATAAGTATTTCTATCTTTATTTTCTGTTTATTTATTATTATTATTCGAAAACTCCATAACCATTTGATATCCGCCTGACTGAGATTTACAAGATGACCATAGCTTGTTTCATACCAACAATCTCCGTGGGATCGACCTTTACTCACGTAAGGTTTTATTACATGGACGACCCAGTGCACTTGCTGGTTAGTTGTATCGAAGTTGTGACAAATTATGAATTAAGATTAGAGCACCAAGTTTTTTGGAGCCATTACCAGGGATAACAATTTTGTGCACCAAGTTTTTGGCGCCGTTGCCGGGGATTGTTCGAGTTTGGACAACTGACGGTTCATTTTGTTGCTCAGATTAGGTAATTTTCTTTTTGTTTTATTTTCAAAAAAAAAAATTCTTCAAAAATCTTTCAAAAAAAATTTTTTCCCTTTGTTTTCGAAAATTATTTTAAAAATTTTAAGAATGAATTCTAAAGTTTCAAAATGGTATGCTGAAGTTTGGCTGGCCATCAAGCTATAGACTAACCTGGTATGATTCCTGGAATCTTGATTGAGGACTATGAATTCATTGCTTCCTTTTCCCTATATGTTTTCAAAAATAAAAAATAAAAATATACAAAACTCCAAAAAAGTTAATAAAATCATAAAATCAAAAATATTTTGTGTTTCTTGTTTGAGTCTTGAGTCAATTTCAAGTTTGGTGTCAATTGCATTTGTTCTAAAAATTTATGCATTTTTCGAAAATTCATGCATTCATAGTGTTCTTCACGATCTTCAAGTTGTTCTTGGTAAGTCTTCTTATTTGATCATGATGTTTTCTTATTTTGTGTCTTTTGTTGTTTTTCATATGCATTCTTGAATTCTTAGTGTCTAAAATAAGTTTTTGATGTTCATCATGACATTCAAAGTGTTCTTGGTGTTCATCTTGACATTCATAGTGTTCTTGCATGCATCACATGTTTTGATCCAAAATTTTCATGCATTGAGTCAATTTTGTGTCTTTCTCTCTCATCATTAAAAATTCAAAAATAAAAAAAATATCTTTTCCTTTTTCACTCATAAATTTTCAAAAATTTAAGTTGACTTTTTCAAAACTTTTTAAAATTTAGTTGTTTCTTATGAGTCAAATTCAATTTGAAAATCCTATCTTTTTCAAAATCTTTTTCAAAAATCAAATCTTTTTCATTTTTCTTATTTATTTTCAAAAATTTTAAAAATATTTTTCAAAAATCTTTTTCTTAATTTTATCTCATAATTTTCGAAAATATTATCAACAATTAATGTTTTTATTCAAAAATTTCAAGTTTGTTACTTGCTTGTTAAGAAAGATTCAAACTTTGAGTTCTAGAATCGTATCTTGTGATTACTTGTGAATCAAGTCATTAATTGTGATTTTAAAAAAAATCAAATCTTTTTCAAAACTAATTTCAATCATATCTTTTCAAAAATATCTTTTTATCTTATCTTTTTCAAAATGATATCTTTTTAATCATACCTTTTCATATCATATCTTTTTCAAATATCTTTTCTAACTTCTTATCTTCTTATATTTTAAAAATTGATTTTCAAAATTTGTTTCAACTAACTAATTAACTTTTTGTTTGTTTCTTATCTCTTTCAAAACTACCTAACTAACTATCCCTCTCTAATTTTCGAAAATACCTCCCTCTTTTTCAAAAATTCTTTTTAGTTAATTAATTGTTTAAATTTTAATTTTAATTTTAATTCTCCTTTAATTTTCGAAAATCATCAACTTCTTTTCAAAAAAATTAATTTTCGAAATTTCATCTCCCTCATCTCCTTCTATTTATTTATTCATCTACTAACATTTCTCCTCACCCAAAAATTCGAACCCCTTATTCTCTTCTGAGTTCGAGTTCTTCTCTTCTTCATTCTCTTTCTTCTTTTCTTCTACTCACAGAAGGGATCCTCTATACTGTGGTAAAAAGGATCCCTATTATTATTTTCTGTTCCCTTCTTTTTCATATGAGCAGGAGTAAGGACAAGAACATTCTTGTTGAAGCAGATCCTGAACCTGAAAGGACTTTGAAAAGGAAACTAAGAGAAGTTAAAATACAACAATCCAAAGACAACCTTACAGGAATTTTCGAACAAGAAGAGGAGATGGCAGCCGAAAATAATAATAATGCAAGGAGGATGCTTGGTGACTTTACTGCACCTAATTCCAATTTACATGGAAGAAGCATCTCCATCCCTACCATTGGAGCAAACAATTTTGAGCTGAAACCTCAATTAGTTTCTCTGATACAACAAAACTGCAAGTTTCATGGACTTCCTGAAGATCCTTTTCAGTTCTTAACTGAATTCTTGCAGATATGAGATACTATTAAGACTAATGGAGTAGTTCCTGAAGTCTACAGGCTCATGCTTTTCCCTTTTGCTGTAAGAGACAGAGCTAGAGTGTGATTGGACTCTCAACCCAAAGATAGCCTGAACTCTTGGGATAAGCTGGTGACGCCTTTCTTAGCCAAGTTCTTTCCTCCTCAAAAGCTTAGTAAGCTTAGAGTGGATGTTCAAACCTTCAGACAGAAGGAAGGTGAATCCCTCTATGAAGCTTGGGAGAGATACAAGCAACTGACCAAAAAGTGTCCCTCTGACATACTTTCAGAATGGACCATCCTGGATATATTCTATGATGGTCTGTCTGAATTAGCTAAGATGTCATTGGATACTTCTGCAGGTGGATCCATTCACCTAAATAAAATGCCTGTAGAAGCTCAAGAACTTATTGACATGGTTGCTAACAACCAGTTTATGTACACTTCTGAGAAGAATCCTGTGAGTAATGGGACGCCTCAGAAGAAGGGAGTTCTTGAAATTGATACTCTGAATGCCATATTGGCTCAGAATAAAATATTGACTCAGCAAGTCAATATGATTTCTCAGAGTCTGAATGGAATGTAAGCTGCATCCAACAGTACTCAAGAGGCATCTTCTGAGGAAGAAGCTTATGATATTGAGAATCCTGCAATAGAAGAGGTAAATTACATGGGTGAACCCAATGGGAACACCTATAACCCCTCATGGAGAAATCACCCAAATTTCTCATGGAAGGATCAACAAAAGCCTCAACAAGGCTTTAATAATGGTGGAAGAAATAGGTTTAACAATAGTAAACCTTTTCCATCATCCACTCAGCAGCAGATAGAGAATTCTGAGCAGAATCCATCTAGCTTAGCAAATTTAGTTTCTGATCTATCTAAGGCCACTCTGAGTTTCATGAATGAAACAAGGTCCTCCATTAGAAATTTGGAGGCACAAGTGGGCCAGCTGAGTAAGAAGATCACTGAAACCCTTCCTAGTACTCTCCCAAGCAATACAGAAGAGAATTCAAAGAGAGATTGTAAGGCCATTGATATAACCATCATGGCCGAATCCAAGGAGGAAGGGGAGGACGTGAATCCCAAGGAGGAAGACCTCCTGGGACGTCCAGTGATCAACAAGGAGTTTCCCTTTGAGGAATTAAAAGAATCTGAGGCTCATCTAGAGACCATAGAGATTTCATTAAACCTCCTTATGCCCTTCATGAGCTCTGATGAGTATTCTTCTTCTGAAGAGAATGAGGATGTTACTGAAGAGCAAGTTGCCAAGTACCTTGGTGCAATCATGAAGCTGAATGCCAAACTATTTGGTAATGAGACTTGGGAAGATGAACCTCCCTTGTTCACCAATGAACTGAGTGATCTGAATCAACTGAAATTGCCTCAGAAGAAACAGGATCCTGGAAAGTTCTTAATACCTTGCACCATAGGCACCATGACCTTTGAGAAGGCTCTGTGTGACCTTGGGTCAGGATAAACCTCATGCCCCTCTCTGTAATGGAGAAACTGGGAATCTTTGAGGTGCAAGCTGCCAGAATCTCATTAGAGATGGCAGACAACTCAAGAAAACAGGCTTATGGTCAGGTAGAGGACGTGTTAGTAAAGGTTGAAGGCCTTTACATCCCTGCTGATTTCATAATCTTGGATATTGGGAAGGATGAGGATGAATCCATCATTCTTAGAAGACCCTTCCTACCCACAGCAAGAGCTATGATTGATGTGGACAAAGGAGAATTAATCCTTTAACTGAATGAGGACTCTCTTGTGTTTAAAACTCAAGGATCTCCTTCTGCAACCATGGAGAGGAAGCATGAAAAGCTTCTCTCACTGCAGAGTCAACCAAAGCCCCCACAGTCAAACTCTAAGTTTGGTGTTCGGAGGCCTCAACCAAACTCTAAGTTTGGTGTTGAACTCCCATATCCAAACTCTAAGTTTGGTGTTGGGAGTCTATAAAATTGACCTGATCACCTATGTGGCTCCATGAGAGCCCAATGTCAAGCTATTGACATTAAAGAAGCGCTTGTTGGGAGACAACCCAATGTTATTTAATCATTTTTATTTTATTTTATCTTTGTTATTTCATGTTTTATTAGGTTGATGATCATGTGGAGTCACAAAAACTACTGAAAAATCAAAAACAGAATGAAAAACAGCATTGAAAATAGAACACCCTGGAGGAAGGGCCTACTGGCGTTTAAACGCCAGTAAGGAGCATCTGGCTGGCGTTTAACGTCAGAACAGAGCATGAAACTGGCGTTAAACGCCAGAAACAAGCAGCAGTCTGGCGTTCAAATGCCAGGAATGCACCCTGAGAAGAGCTGGCATTGAACGCTAGAAACAAGCATAGAACTGGCGTTCAACGCTAGAAACATGCTGCATCTGGGCATTGAACGCCCAGAACAAGCATCAATTCGGCGTTTAAACGCCATAATTGCATGCAAAGGTATTTTACATGCCTCAATGGTGCAGGGATGTAAATCCTTGACACCTCAGGATCTGTGGATCCCACAGGATCATCTCAGCATCTGTGGACCCCACAGGATCCCCACCTACCTCCACTCATACTCTTCCCTCTTCTCATTCATCCTCTCTTCCCAATAAACACCTTTCCCCAAAACCCATTCACCACTCACATCCATCCACTCTTCCCCATAAACCTACCTCATAAACCCCACCTACCTTCAAAATTCAAAATCACTTTCCCACCCAAACCCACCCCATATGGCCGAACCTTAACCCCTCTCCCTCCACTATATAAACCTCTCCATTCTTCTTCATTCTCACACAACACAACCCTCTCATCCCCTTCTTGGCCGAAAAACAACCCTCTCTCCCTCTCTTCTATTTCTTCTTCTTTTCTTTCTTCTCTTGCTCGAAGGCGAGCAATATTCTAAGTTTAGTGTGGTAAAAGCATAAGCGTTTTATTTTTCCATTACCATTGATGGCACCTAAGACCGGAGAATCCTCTAGAAAAGGGAAAGGGAAGACAAAAGCTTCCACCTCCGAGTCATGGGAGATGGAAAGATTCATCTCTAAAGCCCATCAAGACCACTACTATGATGATGTGGCCAAGAAGAAGGTGATCCTCGAGGTCCCTTTAAAACTCAAGAAAAATGAGTATCCGGAAATCCGACATGAGATCCAAAGAAGAGGTTGGGAAGTTCTAACAAACCCCATCCAACAAGTCGGAATTCTAATGGTTCAAGAGTTCTATGCTAATGCATGGATCACTAGGAACCATGATCAAAGTAAGAACCCGAACCCAAAGAATTATCTCACCATGGATCGGGGGAAATACTTAGATTTTAGTCCGGAAAATGTGAGGTTGGCGTTCAACTTGCCAATGATGGAAGAGAACGCACGCCCCTACACAAGGAGAGTCAACTTTGATCAAAGGTTGGACCAAGTCCTCATGGACATATGTGTGGAAGGAGCTCAATGGAAGATTGACTCAAAAGGCAAACCGGTTCAACTGAGAAGACTGGACCTTAAGCTTGTAGCTAGAGGATGGTTGGAGTTCATTCAACGCTCAATCATTCCCACAAGCAACCGGTCTGAAGTTACAATAGACCGGGCCATCATGATCCATAGCATCATGATTGGGGAGGAAGTGGAGGTTCATGAGATTATACCTCAAGAACTCTACAAGGTGGCTAACAAGTCCTCCACTATGGCAAGGTTAGCCTTTCCTCACCTCATTTGCCACCTATGCAATTCGGCTAGGATTGACATAGAGGGAGATATCCTCATTGAAGAGGACAAGCCCATTGACGGAGCACAGAAGTTGGTGAATTAAAAATTATTAAAATAGTTACGTTATAAGTATAGTTCTTAACTCACCAAAAATCTGCCTATCAATTTAGAAATATGTCACAGAGAATTTAAAGTAAAAATTACTGGAAGTTTGAGTCCCAGGTCGTCTCCCAACGAGTTGCAGAAAAGTGTGCTATTTTATTAATCAGATGTTTCCAAAGAAATTGAGTTGAGTAGATGGGAAATTAAATTGAGAAAATTCAATAATATGAGTAAAAGCCTTGAGTGGGAGTTAATTAGTTGGAATCTCTATTATTGATGGAATGATTTCAAGATTAATTGTTAATTAATGGTTGTTCTGTTTAGTTATCCTTTACTAGGTGAAGGAAAGTCAAACGAGTTGGAATGCTAGATCTGTTCAGGAGTTGCAACCCACTTAGTTCAAAGGGATTGGTGTTAGTGACTAGATAGCAATCCAACAGTTAACCCAATTACAAATTTTCTTTCAATTCTTCCAACTCAAGAGTTCCTTTCAATCAACTCCCCATCAAGTGAGGGAACTACTCGCTCATTGTAAATAATAAATCCATAACACATGAAAGGGAATTAAAAGAAGACATGATTATTGGAAATTAAAATGAATTAAAATAAAAGAAATAACCCTTGTATTAAATAATCATAAAAGTATTCAATTGACAAAATTGAGCAAAGCAAAGAACATGGAATAATAAAACCAAGTTAAGAGAACGAACTAGAATGACGAAGTCTTGATGAAGTACTAACTCTTCTCAATGTTCCAATGCTAAGACCAATTGAAAATTAAATCCTAAAAAATAAAGAAAAAACCTAGAGGAAGAGTAAAACTCGATCTAAAACTGAAAACTGTGTAGAATGAATGTTGTCCTTTGTTTCTGCATGTTCTCTGGCTCTAGTCTACTGTTCCGGGCCAAAATTGGGTCGAAATAAGGTCCAAAATCGCCCCCAGCGAGTTCTGCAGATTATGCAGATCGCACATGTCACGCGATTGCATCACCGATGCGGACGCGTCATTCGCGCTTTTCCTTGCCACGCGTTCGCGTCGTCCATGCTACCGCGTCGCTTTAGCTTTTGCAATTCGCGCGGCCGCGTGAGCCATGCGGCCGCGTCACTACGATTTGCTCTCCTTTGCGCGGTCGCGTGAGCCATGCGACCGCGTCACTTCTCGCTTGTTATCTCCTCAAATTCTTGTGTTCCTTCTATTTCTGCCAGCTTCCTTTCCAGTCTCCAACTCATTTATGCCCTGTAAAGTCTGAAACACTCAACACATAGATCACGGCATTGAATGGAATAAAGGAGAATTAAAAATACATAATTAAAGTCTCTAGGAAGCAGTTTTCAAACATGTAATAAATTCAGGAAGGAATTATAATTGCATGCTAATTTAATGAATAAGTGGGTAAGGATCATGATAAAACCACACAATTAAACACAATATAAACCATAAAATAGTGGTTTATCAACCTCCCCACACTTAAACATTAGCATGTCCTCATGCTTAATTGAAGGAGATAAAGTAGATAAGTATGAACATGTAGAAACTCATGAAATGCAATGCAATCCTATATATATATATATAAATAAATGTAACTATATGATTCTTGTCCACTTGATCAAAAGTAAATAAGCTCTTCAAAACAATTACAAATCAAATTCCACTAATTCTCTCATTATACAGTAAAACAGATAAAAATGCAAGAGGATAGCCTATGAAAGCAGGGAACATGGAAATTCAAGCATTGAACCCTCACTGATAATGTATGTACGCTCTAATCTCTAGTGTATAGGGTAATCACTCTATCCTTCTCTAATCATGCTCTCTAACTTTTGTTCTTCTCCTAACCAATCAACAACAGTTAATATACCAATGCAAACATCATGAGGTCTTTTCAACATTGTAATGGGGCCAAGGTGAGGATATGGATATACATTTGGTTAAGTGAGCTGATAAATTGAATATTCAATTAACCCAAACTCCAACCCAACTTGTATATTTTTTATGTAATCTCAGAATTCATACCTAGCTACCCAGAATTCCCTTTTTCAATCCATACTCATGTATCAACTTTTTATTTTGATTTTATCATATTTGCATTGATCTTTTGAATTCTTAATTCATCATTGGGGTAATTTTATCCCTTTATTTTATACTAGCGGCTCACCAGGCACTATCGCGCCTGTTGAGCCGCTTTTCTATTGAGTTTAAGAAATTAATTTTATATTTTTATTTTAAAATTATAAATTTAATAATAATTTAAAAAGAAATTATAAAAAAATAAAATATCTTAAATTATTTAACATGTAAAATATTAAAAAAATAAATTTAAATTAAAAAGTAAGATTAAAAAATATTAATTTGCTATTATGTGTAATAAAATTAGTATAAAAATTTATTGATATTATTTAAAGATTAGTTATTTATAAATATTATTAAATTTATTTATTTTTTTAATCCTATTTAGTTAGAAACAAATTTAAAAATTTATATCCAAAACATTTTTTATCTCCATCCATAATTCTAATAGATAAAAAAATATATTTTTTTAATTTAATATTAAAATAATAGTACTTTTATCTGACATTTAAGTAAAAATTATCTTTTATAAATAACTAACATGTATTTTGGTTTATATATACTCTTTTTGAATCAGAATAATGTTATTATCATTATTTTTTGAATTATATTTTGGTTTATAGTAATTTTAATTTTAATAAAATATGATATAAATAAAGTCACATCAACATTAAAATAAAAAATATTTATCTAATAAATTTGAAGAGTGAATGATATATTAACAAAAAAATAAAATTAATTTCTTAAAAACAATAGAAAAGCGGCTGAAAGTGCTTGTTTAGCCGCTTTTTTATTGAGTTAAAAAAATATTTTTATTTTTTTATTTTTAAAATTATAAATTTGATATCAATAAATAAAAATTAATTATAAAAAATAAAATATTTTAAATTATTTAAGATATGTAAAAAATATAAAATAATTAAATTTAAATTAAAAAAGGTAAAAAGTTATATTATTATTATGTATACTAAAATTAAGGTAAAGATTTACTAACATGATTTACAAATTAGTTATTTATATATTAAATTTATTTATTTTCTCAATCTTATTTAATTTGAAGCAAATTTAAAAATTTATATTCAAAATATTCTTTATTTTTATGTATAATTCGAATAGATAAAAAAATATTTTTTTAATCTTATATTAAACATCTTTAATTATTTTTAATTTTATTATTATTTTAAAATTATTAATTTTTGTTTTGATTATATCATCGCATCATATTATACACTATCATTTTTTCTTATCATTCTTTTTACATGGATAACTATTAGTATTATCGTCTCACCGTCATTATTATGTTGTCTTGTTTTATTTTTTTCTTGTTTTCTTCTTCTATTAACCACAACTTTAATCAATTACCATAATATCATTATGGCAGCTCTCATTTTTGTTCATCACTTTGTATGTAAAAGACAAATTAAAAATAGAAAAAGTCTAGGAGGCCAGCAACTTTGTTAAATTCTGGCCAGCATGTAACCATCAAAGAAAAATGAGCCATTGGATGAAATTTCAAACCAATCTCACACCATTAAAACCATCATTGATGGCTATTTGATGGTTACAAATCACAAAAGTTGCTGGCCCCCTAGCATTACTCTTAAAAATATATAAGAATGAGTTAACAAAATAATTTATGAGAGTTCTTCAGTTCATTATTGATAGGTATATACATGTCAAAACAAATTAAAAAATAAATTTCAGATAAAAAAATAAACATTTTTTTAAATTAAATTGATGAGAGAAAACTTTGTATGTGAAAGACAGATTAAAAATATATAAGAATGAATACAGTTTGGTAAGTAAACTGAAGAGAAAGGAAAATGAAGATGAAAGTTATGCGTGAAATTAATATATGCAGTAAAATGGTATAAGATTTGCAATTGTAGTAAATGAAAGTGAGAAAAATATGAAGACGATACAATTACGATATTCAAGGAAGGATAATGATGACAACAGTAATAATATAGAAGAGTGCACCTAATGGTGAAAGAAAAAGCACTAAAAATTGAATAATGAGATCAAACTTGGTATAAAGTACACACATAAAGAATATATCCAAAATAAAACGATAAGATCCATAAAAAATTATTTATCACCCCTAATTATTTTTTTCCTCCTTTCATACATGGCGTCGAAAATCAATATTTGGCATAATCATTATATAGTTCAGAAAATTAAAAAATTCATCCAAATAATTGTTACATAGAGAGAAGCACATTCAGACTTGGAAAGAGAAGTAAGAAAAATTGAAAATGGATAAAATTAATTAAATGGATAAATTATGGGAATAAAAAAATTGAAGAAGATGTTACGATTTCTACAACTATTAGTGAAATATAGAATGAAAATAAGATAGAAGAACACGTGTTGCTGTTAACGGTGAAAGTTCTTTTATCTAGAGTAACTGGCGCATGCACGGGAGAATCTCTATCATTAAGGGCAACATTAGAAAGTAAATTTGGATACGAAAACTCCGTATCTACATTATATATTGTTATAGATTTTGTTACTTGTGCCTGTTCCATTGTCATACGCTTCCATTCCTGTATGTTTCAAAAGTAAAATATAATTATTAAAAACTAATTGAATTCATAACAAAGAAAATTAGTTATCGTATTATCGGTATAAAATTGATGATGGGTGGTAACTCTGTTCATTTGTCTAATTGTAGTCAATCGGGCTACTCCTATGTTTATAGTTAATCGAGTACCTCTACCTGCGTTTGGCATTGGAGTTGGAATTGGAGTCAGTTGATATGGCAACTTATTTTTCTTGTCGAATCATGTCCCGATAAGTTGTTGTCTTTGTTCTTCGATCATGTTGTCTTCTTCGCCTAGTATATTCTGTTCAAGTAGGTCGACGATGATGTGATTGTTGATTTTGTGAAGTTTCCACCTAACATATTTTGTTCAAGTGGATCGACATTGACATGATTGTTGATTTTGTGAAGTTTTCATTTCTATTTGTCAAAAAGATAGCAAGATGCAGAGAAGAAAAATGTTTGCGAGACCAAAATTGGACGTTAATGTGATTGTTGATTTTGTGATGTTTCCATTTCTATTTGTCAGAAAGATAGCAAGATGCAGAGAAGAAAAATGTTTGCGAGACCAAAATTGAAAGTGAAAAAGTATTTAATTCTGTTGGGATTTCAGTTTTTAAATTGAGTACGTAGTGGGAGCAGTTTTTTTATTGGAAGTAAATCAGTTTTAAAATATGTCGTGGGTTGAAAATGAATCAGTTTAATACTCTGTCGTGAGATAAATTCTTTGTTTATAAAAAAATAAAAATTGAGGACGTGGTAACAGTTTGTTATATTGAATTCAGCATGTAACAAAAATAAAAAAGAAATAGGGGTAAAATAGAGAGAAGAAATTGGATACCAAACTTTTCTATCCCATTATATATTGGTATATAGATAAAAAAATAGTTATTATGACAAAAATAAAAAAAAATAGTAAATAGAAAATAATAGAAAAAATATTTATTATAATAGAAATCAAAGTTGTCAATCATGCAATGGGACTATTTCAATTCGAAAAGAATAAAAAAAATTCAAATCTAAATTTATTTAATATTAAATAAAATAAAATTACATAAAATATTATTATTTACTGTATAAATTAAATAAAAAATTACCAATATTTTTAAATAAATATTTTATATAACAACTATCAAGCAGAACTCATTGAATAAAAAAAATAAAAAAAATGGGAGAGAAAAATGGGTAAGAAGTGACAGGTGAAAATTACGTCAAATAGCCAAGTGGAGTGATGAAAGTTTTTCAGAGATAACTGACATTAAGTGGAGAAGTTGATTATAAAGGGTAATACTGGAAAAAAATTTTGGACACCAAACTCATGTATTGCCATTATATATTGCCATTAAATGAATACTTAAATATAATAAAATCTATAAAAAAAATTATTTATCACTACAGGTTAAACACTTGTTGACTTCTAATTATTCTTTTTTTCATTTCATATATGGCCAGAAAAAAATAAAAAAAAATAAAAAAAGAAATTGTAGGAGTAAAGAATTGAAGAGAAGTTATGCGTGAGTTTTGTAACTGTTAATGAAATATTTTAGAGAAATAAGTAAGTGTAAAATATTTTTGAATTATGTTAGTAGGGTTAAAATAGGAAATAGAAAATTGGACACCAAATCCCATGTTTTGGCATTATATATTGTTATAGACTTCTAATTATTCTTTTTTTTCATTTCATATATGGCCAGAAAAAAATAAAAAAAAATAAAAAAAATAAATTGTAGGAGTAAAGAATTGAAGAGAAGTTATTCGTGAGTTTTGTAACTGTTAGTGAAATATTTTAGAGAAATAAGTAAGTGTAAAATATTTTTGAATTATGTTAGTAGGGTTAAAATAGGAAATAGAAAATTGGACACTAAATCCCATGTTTTGGCATTATATATAAATATATATATATATATATATATATATATATATTGACATTAAAAATAAATATAGCTTATCAATGCACATAGATTTTTAATTCTTATAGTTTCACATGAGTAGGTATCCAAATTCCCATTAAATTCTCATGACACATTCCCTTAACGACTTTTGTTCCCACAATTTTCCATACTTAACTAGCACACACAATTCTATCTTAAGCAAACCAAAGATTCAATTTGGGGTATACAATTGTTTTTTAGCTTAAGGTTAGTAATGTGGTAAAATATAGAACAAATGGGATTTAAAGGCTCAAAGTGGTTAACAACGGTAATTGAAAAGGGTAGGCTTAATTTGGATAAGTGAGTTTAAACAAATAATGGCCTCAATCATGTGCAAGCATGCAAATATAATAATTATTGGACATATAAGATAAAACAAAATATAGATTACAATCATAGAAAGGTAAGCACACAAGAATGAAATAATTATGGTTAAATAATGTAACCATACATAAAGGCTCAAATCTTTCACAGGTTGTGTGTTCTTTAGCTCAAACATCATGTTCCAAATACAACTCAAGCAAATTTATCATAAAAATTTTGAAAAATTAGTGAAATTTTGTTCCAAAGATAGAGTTTTAGAAGAAACTTATTGTCTTTTCAATCAAGTAGAACATGCATGCAACTATCCTAACCTATGCAATTTATTCTATTCTATAAAAGAAAGAAAATTTAACTAGAATATCCTAATTATTGGTGCTAGAGAAGAGAAATTATCTCTGGAAGTCAGGTACTGACCGACCTCCCCACACTTAAGTCTTTGCACCGTTCGCGGTGCCATCTGTCAAGAACAGGGGTGGGCTGGTAGCAGTATTTCCACAATCGGGACCGTCATGGCTCCCTGTGCTGGTAAAAGAAGTGAATTCTGGGGTGTCTGAGTCTCTGCAATCTCTTCTAAGTAGCTCCCTGAAGTGTTTGAATCTTCGGTTGTTACGGCGCTCTCTTAACTTAGCTTTGTGTTCTTGCCGATCCAATTTTTTGATTATCTGCTGGAGCAATTCATCAGTTGTAGGTGCTTGTGGTATTGAAGAAGGATTATCTTCAACTGGAGCAGTAGGAAGACTTGTAGTGGCTGCTGGAAGTCTGAGGTATTTCCCGTTAGGGACATACTGATCATCTCGTGGAAGCACAGCTTTGGTGTCCCCAGCCCTGTAGGAGACTCCGGCTGCTGAGACAAGATTTGAGACCAAGGCGGGGAAAGGTAAGTCGCCCACAATTTGTACGTGTCCCATAGCATTCCGGATATGTCTTGAGAGATTCAGAGGTTGGTCTGTAAGGATGCACCAGAGTAGAACAGCCATGTCCGCAGTGAAAGAGGACTCATGAGTACTCGGGAAGACATAATGGGACATGATCTGTGCCCATACGCGAGCCTCTAAGGTAAGTGCCGAAGCCAAGATTTTCTTAGGGCGGGTACGGTGGTAACTGTAGATCCAACGGCTTCCAGGTAAGGCTATAACTCCGAGAACGGAGTCCCAGTCAAATTGGACGGGAATAAGAAGGTAAGGCTATAACATCTGCTCACAGTAGCGATTGGGAAATCGCGCAGTGTCCTTTGCTGGAAAGGCTTTCTCCTTTTCATCAACCTTTATTATCCTCTTAACTCTTTTTGTTGAGGGCTTGACTGCGGCTGAAGACGGCTCTGCCACTAATGCTCTTTTAGTTCCTCTTCTTGCTGGGGGTTTAGGAGTTGCTTTCTCCCTTCCTTTCTTGGTGGCCATCCTGAAAAAGGGAGGAGAAAGTAAATTAAATTCAAATAGATATATAGCAAGGAAGAGAACGGAAGAGTGGTGATGGATACACATTAGGATGCAATTGATATTAACACATGCTCTCGAGTACAAGCGAAAAACCAGCAATGAAAAATAGCCAGTGCATCGAAAGATAAGTGGATGCAAGGTGTTTACTGGCATGCCGGAAAAGGGCATGAGTAGCATAGACCAAGCATTACTTGTAATAAATTACCATGTTTGTATTGACAATTAAATTCAATTAATACAATAGTAAAGAAAATTTTTGAAAAAGCAAGCATTAAATAGTAGAGAGTATAAGAGAGAAGTGCCTAATGCCATAGGGGCTTTTTCACAAACACATAGCATGCATGGTGAATAAGGTAAAAAAAGTATTAAAGTTAACATGCAAGCAACTCTTTAAAGAAAATAATATATAATTGCCAAACAATTTGCAAATATTCACAAGCATATAATGAGGAAAAATGACTCAAATAAATTTCTAACACCATGTAAAAAGGAAAAGAAGAAGAAAGAAAATAGGAATAATGAAAAGAAGAAGAAAAGAAAAAAAGAACATATAAAATAATAATAATGATAGAAAAGAAAAGAAGGAAGAAGAAAATAGAACCTTGGGAATGGAGGTGAGAGAGAGAGAGTGATAGGTGAGATAGAAGGAAGAAGGGAGAATGAAGAAATAAGGAGGGAAAAGAAAAATTAGGATCTGGAGGTGAGAAAGATAAGATATGTGGCAATTTTAGGTTGAGCTGTGCGGCGCATGCGACGCGGCCGCGTGGGGAACGCGTTCGCGTGGATGCGCTTCAAGTATGGTGACGCGATCGCGTCGGTCACGCGGTCGCGTGACCCATGTTATGCTTCTGGCGCGAGTGCAGCCTCGCGCCAGCACAACTCTCTGTTCAAATTAATTTATTTGCCAAAATTGGAGTGGCGCGATCGCGTGGGTCACGCGATCGCGTGAGTGTGCTTCAGAAAATGGATGACGCGGCCGCGTCGGCGACGCGGTCGCGTGATAAGGATTGTGCTTCCAGCACCAATCCAGCACCACTCTCGCACAATATTTCATTGTGCACCCTTTTTACGTCGAAAGCTCAGGGCACGTGGCCGCGTGGGGCACGCGGTCACGTGGGAGGCCATATCCCCATGAGACGCGGACGCGTCAGTGACGCGGTCGCGTGGGTCGATTGGTGCCGTTGGCACGCCTCCAGCCACGCTCCAGCGTGACTCTCTGTTCATTCTTTATTTTTCTTTACTCTCCTTGCGACGCGGACGCGTCGCTGATGCGATCGCATCGCGTAGCGAAATTTTTTTTTTTGAAAAATAGAAACATGTAAATGAAGATGCACGAAAGTACTAATAAAGAGAAGAGTTATTGAATAGGAAAAACTAAAAATAAAGAAAAGAACGATCATACCATGGTGGGTTGTCTCCCACCTGGCACTTTGCTTTAACGTCCGTAAGTTGGACGCTCCACTAGCTCAATCTTTTGCTATGTGGGGATCTTCCAAGAGGAAGATCTCAAGCTCCTTGTTTCTCTGCATCTTCTCGCCATGGTATAGCTTCAGGCGTTGTCCATTAACTTTAATAAGTTCAGAGCTTGAAGGATGGATTAGGTGATAAAATCCGTATGGTTCGGCCTTCTCTACTCTGTATGGACCTTCCCATCGTGATCTCAACTTACCTGGCATGAGCCTTAGTCAAGATTTGTAAAGGAGGACGAAATCCCCAGGTTGGAACTCTTTCTTCTTGATGTGCTGATCATGTACAGCCTTCATCTTCTCCTTGTATATTCTTGAGTTCTCATAAGCTTCTAGGCGAAGGCTCTCCAGTTTCTGCAGTTGCAACTTCCTTTCAGCTCCGGCTTTTTCAATTCCCATGTTGCACTCCTTAACTGCCCAAAAGGCTCTGTGCTCTACTTCAACTGGGAGATGACAAGCTTTTCCATAAACTAAGCGGAAAGGACTCATCCCAATGGGTGTCTTGTATGCTGTTCTATATGCCCAGAGTGCATCTTGTAGCCTGGTGCTCTAGTCTTTTCTATGAGGCTTTACTATCTTTTGTAGGATACGCTTAATTTCTCTGTTTGACACCTTAGCTTTCCCATTAGTTTGGGGATGGTAAGCCGTTGCAACTTTATGAATTATCCCATGTTTCTTCATTAATCCTGTTAGTCTATTGTTACAAAAATGGGTGCCTTGATCGCTCACGATTGCTCGTGGTGATCCGAAGCGACATATAATATGGTTTCTCACAAAGGAAACAACAGTGTTAGCATCATCAGTACGGGTAGAAATTGCTTCCACCCATTTGGAAACATAATCCACAGCTAACAATATATAAAAATATCCATTAGAATTTGGAAATGGACCCATGAAGTCAATGCCCCAAACATAAAAAATTTCACAGAAAAGCATAATTTGTTGAGGCATCTCATCCCTCTTGGATATATTACCAAATTTCTGGCAAGGGAGACAAGATTTATAAAACTCCGTAGCATCTCTAAAAAGAGTAGGCCACCAAAATCCACAGTCTAAGATCTTTCTAGCTGTTCTTTGAGGGCCAAAATGTCCTCCACTCTCAGATGAGTGACAGGCCTCTAAAAGGGACTGGAATTCTGATTGAGGCACACAACCTCTAATTACTTGGTCAGCGCCACATCTCCATAAATACGGGTCATCCCATATATAATATTTAGACTCGCTTTTCAGCTTGTCTCTTTGATGCTTAGAAAAATTTGGAGGAAGTGTGCGGCTAACTAAATAATTAACTACAGGTGCATACCAAGGGACTACCTCAGATACTGCTTGCAGGTTATCAAAAGGAAAATTATCATCTATAGGAGTAGAATCATCTTTAATATGCTCAAGGCGACTCAGGTGGTCTGCCACTAAATTCTGATTACCACTCCTATCCTTTATTACTAAATCAAATTCTTGTAACAGCAGTATCCAACGTATAAGTCTTGGTTTGGACTCCTTTTTAGCTAGTAGGTACTTTAAAGCTACATGGTCCGAATACACTACTACTCTAGTACCAAGTAAATAAGCTCAGAATTTATCCAGAGCAAAAATAATAGCAAGAAGCTCTTTCTTAGAAGTAGTATAATTGGACTGGGCAGTGTCTAAAGTCTTAGACGCATAAGCAATAACAAAAGGATCCTTACCTTCACGCTGAGCCAGCGCTGCTCCTACTGCATGGTTGGAAGCATCGCACATGATTTCAAACGGCTGGCTCTAGTCTGGTCCTCTCACAATTGGAGCTTGAGTCAGAGCAGTCTTCAGCTTATCAAACGCTTGTTTGCAATCCTCACTGAACTCGAACTCAATATCCTTCTGCAGTAATTTGGATAAGGGAAGTGCTACCTTACTAAAGTCATTAATAAATCTCCTGTAAAAACCTGCATGGCCAAGGAACGAATGAACTTCCCTCACAGAAGAGGGGTAAGGTAAACTAAAAATAACATTCACCTTTGCTGGGTCTACAGAAATGCCATTATTAGATACCACATGTCCCAATACAATCCCTTGTTTTACCATAAAGTGACATTTTTCAAAATTTAATACAAGGTTTGTATTAACACATCTATCTAACACTCTAGATAATCCATCTAAGCAAAGGCTAAAAGAATCACCATAAACGCTAAAATTGTCCATAAAAACTTCCATACAATCCTCAATAAGGTCAGAGAAAAGACTCATCATGCACCTTTGGAAAGTAGCTGGTGCATTGCACAAGCCAAAGGGCATTCTCTTGTAAGCATACGTCCCAAAAGGACATGTCAAAGTGGTCTTTTCCTGATCCTCAGGAGCTATATGAATCTGGAAATAACCTGTGTAACCATCTAAAAAGCAATAATGTGATTAACCTGACAGGCGATCCAGCATTTGATTAATGAATGGAAGTGGGTAGTGATCGTTACGGGTAGCTTGGTTGAGACACCTGTAATCAATGCAGACTCTCCAAGCATTCTGAACTCTAGTTGTTATGAGCTCTCCATGCTCATTCTTCACTGTAGTGATTCCAGACTTCTTGGGCACCACTTGTACTGGGCTTACCCATTCACTGTCTGAAATGGGATATATGATACCTGCTTCCAATAGTCTGGTCACTTTCTTTTTGACAACTTCCAAGATGGTGGGATTCAATCTTCTTTGGGGTTGACGGACAGGTCTTGCTACCTCTTCTAAAAATATTGTGTGCTCACATACTTGAGGGTTGATTCTTACTATGTCTGCCAAACTCCACCCAATTGCCTTCTTATGCTTTCTCAGCACATCAAGTAACTATTCTTCTTATTGAGAAGTAAGTTCCCTTGCAATGATAACTGGAAACTTCTGCTCATCTTCCAGATAAGCATATTTGAGATGTGGAGGGAGGGGTTTCAATTCTAACTTCTGATCATGGGCAGGCTCTGGATTATCTGGAGCTTGTGAAAATGACAAAGTGCCCTCATTGTCAGTTAAGAGGGTCCTCACACTTGGACCTTGTCCAGTGTGCCTCTCTTCTAACTCTTCCTTGTGAACTTCAGCTACACTTTCATCTATGACATCACACTGGAAGATAGAACGATCTTCTGGAGGGTTGTCAATGACTCCATTCAGATTGAAGATTACTATGCGGCCATCTATTTCAAAGGAGTATGTTCTTGAAAAAGCATCCAATTTGAATTTTGATGTCTTCAGGAATGGTCTTCCAAGTAGGATTGATGATGGCTTATCTGAATCATTATGGGGCATCTCCAAGATATAAAAATCAGTGGGAAATGTAAGCCCTTCAATGTTCACCAAAACATCTTCAGCAACTCCAGCCACTGTAATAATGCTTTTATCTGCTAACACAAAACGAGCTGCCGACCTTTTTAAGGGAGGGAGCCTCAAAATATCATATATAGACAAAGGCATTACACTAACACATGCTCCTAAATCACACATGCAATCATAAATTACTACACCACCAATAGTACAGCTAATTATACAAGGACCTGGATCACTACATTTTTCAGGTAATCCTCCCATTAAAGCAGATATGGAACTACCTAAAGGAATAGTTTCTAATTCATTAATTTTGTCTTTATGAATACACAAATCTTTTAGAAACTTTGCATATTTAGGTACTTGCTGAATAACATCAAAAAGAGGAACAGTTACCTCGACCTTTTTGAATATTTCTACCATTTTAGGATCGGGTTCCAGCTGCTTCCTGGGCTTCCTTGCAAGTTGTCGAAATGGAATAGGAGTAGTGTTTTCTGTAGTGTCTGCGCCTTTTGGTGCTTCCTTTTGTGGTTGAGCTATTTCTTCTTCAGCTATGTCCTGTATGTCCTCTTCCTCCTCAACATCTTCTATTTCTACCACCTCTTCAGCTGAGGCATGTTCTGGTAGGCTTGGTTCCTCCTGGTTCCTCTCCTGCAGAGTGGTTCCGGACCTTAGGGTGATGGCATTAATGCCTCCCTTTGGATTGGGTAATGGTTGAGAGGGGATTCCAGTGGAGCCTGAAGGTTGGTTACTGGAATTTTGCGTTGCTCCAATCTGTGAGACAAGAGCTTGCAAAGTAGAGGTCAGACCGTTCAGACTGGCCTTAATACTATTCATGATGTTATTTTCCATGGTCTGCTGTCTTCGCTCAAAAGATTGTAGTAACTCTTCATTAGGAGATGAAGAAGAATGAGTGAATTGAGAGGTCTGCTGTTGATTGTGCTGTGGTCCTTGGTTTTGCCTCAGGTGAGGTGCTCTGTAAGGTTGATTCTGCTGCCTGTTGTTGTTATTATTCCACCTCTGATTTTCCTAATTATCTCTGCCTCCTCTGTTATTGTTTTCCCTCCAATTTTGGTTAGAATTGTCCTGCCATCTATGGTTATTGTTTCCACTTTGATTGTACCCTTGGTTGGGGCGGTCATAGAAGTTATGAGTGGATGCCACCATGTTGTCTTCTTGTTGGAGCTGCGGGCATTCATCAGTATAATGGCTATAATCAGCACAGATTCCACAAACTCTCTGTGGGACTAGTTATTGGTTTTGCTGTGGTGGAGGAGGTTGAGCTTGCTGAGCTTGTTGTTGATTCAATTGCATCTGCTTCAGCAAGTTGGTCATCTCACATATACTCTGAGCAAGAGCCGCAGTCTCTCTGTTAGAGGATACTTCTGCAACGGCTTTTGAACGGCCTTGCTTTTGCCTGTGGTTCCTAGTAGATTCAGCTAAATCACTAATCAATTGCCATGCTTCATCAGTGGTCTTGTACTTCTTCATAGACCCATTGCTGGCACTTTCCAATGTGGTCTTATCTTGGGGCCTCATACCCTGTGTGATATAGCTAAGTAACACCATCTTATCAATCCTGTGGTGGGGGCATGCTTCCAGAAGATTATTGAAGCGCTCCTAGTATTCAAAGAGAGACTTATTGTCGTCCTGAACAATTATGGAAATATCCTTCCTCAGTTTATCAGTAACTTCAGATGGAAAGAATTTCTCCAAAAACTCCTTTCTGAGTGTATCCCAGTTGGATACATTTGCTAGAGGTTGAGTGTGGTATCACTCTCTTGCCTATCCCGCAAGAGAAAACGAGAAAGCTTTCAGCAAAATTGAAGTTTCATCAGTACCATCACGCCTGATAGTGGAACAGGCTGCCTGGAAATCTCTCAAGTGCTTGATGGGCTCTTGAGCAGGTAAGCCATGAAACTTGGGCATCAAATTTAGCAGTGCAGTCTTTATTTCGAAATCTGTAGCTACCGCTGGATGATGCGCTTGAAACGGTTGCATCGTAAAATTAGGAGCTCCTTCCTCCTGGATGGTAACTCTCCTAGCTGCCATGTCTCCTGCACGTAAAACAACCGAATTAGTAGAACGGGGGCTGGTTTCTTCCTCAACTGACGTTTTAGATTCATCCTCAGAGAGGACTAACCGACACTTAGCTCGCCTTATTCGTGAAATAGTCCTTTCAATTTCAGGATCGAATATTGGCAAGTTGGGGTCAGGTAGTGAACGCGTCATTTGACGAAAGAAACATGCAGCTCATAGTAAAAACAATAAAATAAAATGCAAATAAATAAATTCTAATTAATAACTTTAGCACTCTATTGCAACTCCCCGGCAACGGCGCTAAAAATTGACGGAGCACAGAAGTTGGTGAATTAAAAATTATTAAAATAGTTACGTTGTAAGTATAGTTCTTAACTCACCGAAAATCAGGCTATCAATTTAGAAATATGTCACAGAGAATTTAAAGTAAAAATTACTGGGAGTTTGAGTCCCAGGTCATCTCCCAACGAGTTACAGAAAAGTGTGCTATTTTATTAATCAGATATTTCCAAAGAAATTGAGTTGAGTAGATGAGAAATTAAATTGAAAAAATTAAATAATACGAGTAAAAGCCTTGAGTGGGAGTTGATTTGTTGGAATCTCTATTATTGATGGAATGATTTCAAGATTAATTGATAATTAATGGTTGTTCTATTTAGATATCCTTTACTAGGTAAAGGAAAGTCAAACGAGTTGGAATGCTAGATCTGTTCACGAGTTGCAACCCACTTAGTTCAAAGGGATTGGTGTTAGTGACTAGATAGCAATCCAACAGTTAACCCAATTACAAATTTTCTTTCAATCCTTCCAACTCAAGAGTTCCTTTCAATCAACTCCCCATCAAGTGAGGGAACTACTCGCTCATTGTAAATAATAAATCCGTAACACATGAAAGGGAATTAAAAGAAGACATGATTATTGGAAATTAAAATGAATTAAAATAAAAGAAATAACCCTTGTATTAAATAATCATAAAAGTATTCAATTGACAAAATTGAGCAAAGCAAAGAACATGGAATAATAAAACCAAGTTAAGAGAATGAACTAGAATGACGAAGTCTTGATGAAGTACTAACTCTTCTCAATGTTCCAATGCTAAGACCAATTGAAAATTAAATCCTAAAAACTAAAGAAAAAACCTAGAGGAGGAGTAAAACTCGATCTAAAACTGAAAACTGTGTAGAATGAATGTTGTCCTTTGTTTCTGCATGTTCTCTGGCTCTAGTCTGCTATTCAGGGCCGAAAACTGGGTCGAAATAAGGTCCAAAATTGCCCCCAGCGAGTTCTGCAGATTATGTAGATCGCACATGTCACGCGATCGCGTCGCCCATGCGGACTTGTCATTCGCGCTTTTCCTTGCCACGCGTTCGCGTCGTCCATACTACCGCGTCGCTTTAGCTTTTCCAATCCGCGCAGCCGCATGAGCCATGCGGCCGCGTCACTGCGATTTGCTTTCCTTCACGCGGTCGCGTGAGCCATGCGACCGCGTCACTTCTCGCTTGTTATCTCCTCAAATTCTTGTGTTCCTTCCATTTCTGCTAGCTTCCTTTCCAATTTCCAACTCATTCATGCCCTATAAAGTCTGAAACACTCAACACACAGATCACGGCATCGAATGGAATAAAGGAGAATTAAAAATACATAATTAAAGTCTCTAGGAAGCAGTTTTCAAACATGTAATAAATTCAGGAAGGAATTATAATTGCATACTAATTTAATGAATAAGTGGGTAAGGATCATGATAAAACCACACAATTAAACACAATATAAACCATAAAATAGTGGTTTATCACCCATCATTAAGAAAAGGATGGAGCAAACAAGAGAGCCTATTCATGGATCTCAAGAGACGTATGAAGAAGCTCATCACCAAGAAATCCCTGAGATGCCTCAAGGGATGCACTTTCCTCCACAGAATTTTTGGGAGCAAATCAACACCTCCCTAGGAGAATTAAGTTCCAACATGGGACAATTAAGGGTGGAACATCAAGAGCACTCCATCATCCTCCATGAAATTAGAGAAGATCAAAGAGCAATGAGGGAGGAGCAACAAAGACACGGAAGAGACATAGAAGAGCTCAAGGACATCATTGGTTCCTCAAGAAGAAAACGCCACCATCACTAAGGTAGACTCATTCCTTGTTCTTAAATTTTCTGTTTTTTGTTTTCTTATGTTAAATGTTTATCTATGTTTGTGTCTTTATTACATGATCATTAGTGTCTAAGTGTCTATGCCTTAAAGTAGTGAATATGAATACATCACCTCTCTTAAATGAAAAATGTTTTAAAAACAAAAGAACAAGAAGTACATGGTTTTGAATTCATCTTTGAAACTAGTTTAATTATCTTGATGTGGTGACAATACTTTTTGTTTTCTGAATGAATGCTTGAACAGTGCATATGTCTTTTGAAGTTGTTGTTTAAGAATGTTAAATATGTTGGCCTTGAAAGAATGATGACAAGGAGACATGTTATTTGATAATCTGAAAAATCATAAAAATGATTCTTGAAGCAAGAAAAAGCAGTGAATACAAAAGCTTGCAGAAAAAAATAAAAGAAAAAGGAAAAGCAAGCAGAAAAAGCCAAAAGCTCTTTAAATCAAAAGGCAAGAGCAAAAAGCCAATAACCCTTAAAACCAAAAGACAAGGGTAAATAAAAAGGATCCCAAGGCTTTGAGCATCAGTGGATAGGAGGGCCTAAAGGAATAAAATCCTGGCCTAAGCGGCTAAACCAAGCTGTCCCTAACCATGTGCTTGTGGCGTGAAGGTGTCAAGTGAAAACTTGAGACTGAGCGGTTAAAGTCAAGGTCTAAAGCAAAAGAAGAGTGTGCTTAAGAATCCTGAACACCTCTAATTGGGGACTTTAGCAAAGCTGAGTCACAATCTGAAAAGGTTCACCCAGTTATGTGTCTGTGGCATTTATGTATTCGGTGGTAAAACTGGAAAACAAAGTGCTTAGGGCCACGACCAAGACTCATAAAGTAGCTGTGTTCAAGAATCAACATACTGAACTAGGAGAATCAATAACACTATCTAAACTCTGAATTCCTATAGATGCCAATCATTCTGAACTTCAATGGATAAAGTGAGATGGCAAAACTATTCAAGAGGCAAAAAGCTACAAGTCCCACTCATCTGATTGGGGCTATGTTTCATTGATATTTTGGAATTTATAGTATATTCTCTTCTTTTTATCCTATTTGATTTTCAGTTGCTTGGGGACAAGCAACAATTTAAGTTTGGTGTTGTGATGAGCGGATAATTTATACGCTTTTTGGCATTGTTTTTAGTATATTTTTAGTAGGATCTAGTTACTTTTAGGGATTTTTTATTAGTTTTTATGTTAAATTCACATTTCTGGACTTTACTATGAGTTTGTGTGTTTTTCTGAGATTTCAGGTATTTTCTGGCTGAAATTGAGGGACTTGAGCAAAAATCAGATTCAGAGGTTGAAGAAGGACTGCTGATTCTATTGGATTCTGACCTCCCTGCACTCAAAGTGGATTTTCTGGAGCAACAGAACTCCAAATGGTGCGCTCTCAATGGCGTTGGAAAGTAGACATCCAGGGCTTTCCAGCAATATATAATGGTCCATACTTTGTCCGAGTTTAGATTACGTAAAAGGGCATTGAACGCCAGTTCTACGCTGCAGTCTGGAGTTAAATGCCAGAAACACGTCACGAACCAGAGTTGAACACCAAAAACACGTTAAAAACTTGGTGTTCAACTCCAAGAATGACCTCTCCACGTGTAAACTTCAAGCTCAGCCTAAGCACACACCAAGTGGGCCGCAGAAGTGGATTTCTACATCCTTTACTCAATTCTGTAAACCCTAGTAACTTGTTTAGTAGAAATAGGACTTTTTACTATTGTATTAGATCATATTGGGATGTTTAGTTCTTAGATCATGGGGGCTGGCCATTCGGCCATTCTTGGACCTTCATCACTTATGTATTTTCAACGGTAGAGTTTCTGCACTCCATAGATTAAGGTGTGGAGCTCTGCTGTTCCTCATGATTTAATGCAAAGTACTACTGTTTTATATTCAATTCAACTTATTCCGCTTCTAAGATATCCATTCGCACCCAAGAACATGATGAATGTGATGATTATGTGACGCTCATCATCATTCTCACTTATGAACGCATGCCTGACAAACACTTCCGTTCTACATGCAAACAAGCTAGAATGAGTATCTCTTAGATATCTAATACAGAGGACCGAGTCCGAAATATTAGAATCTTCGTGGTATAAGTTAGAACCCATGGATGGCCATTCCTGAGATCCGGAAAGTGTAAACCTTGTCTGTGGTATTTCGAGTAGGATCTGGGAAGGGATGGCTGTGACAAACTTCAAACTCGCGAGTGCTGGGCGTAGTGACAGACGCAAAAGGAGGGTGAATCCTATTCCAGTATGATCGAGAACCTCCAGATGATTAGCCGTGCCATGACAGAGCATTTGGACCTTTTTCACAGAAAGGATGGGATGTAGCCATTGACAACGGTGATGCCTTACAAAAAGCTTGCCATGGAAAGGAGTAGGAATGATTGGATGAAGACAGCAGGAAAGCAGAGGTTCAGAGGAACGAAAGCATCTCTATACGCTTATCTGAAATTCTCACCAATGATTTACATAAGTATTTCTATCTTTATTTTCTGTTTATTTATTATTATTATTCAAAAACTCCATAACCATTTGATATCCGCCTGACTGAGATTTACAAGATGACTATAGCTTGCTTCATACCAACAATCTCCGTGGGATCGACCCTTACTCACGTAAGATTTTATTACTTGGACGACCCATTACACTTGCTGGTTAGTTGTATCAAAGTTGTGATAAATTATGAATTAAGATTAGAGCACCAAGTTTTTTGGAGCCATTACCAGGGATCACAATTTCGTGCACCATAAGCATAGCTCCAAACCGACAAACAACTCTCACATCAAATTAAAATATGGTTTTGTCACAAGTACAAAACCCAATGAAAATTAACCGAAGTATTTAGACTACGGGTCATCTCTCAAGGAATTGCAATGAAGTGTTCAATTATTGGCTACGAAGAACAAAAAGGGGGGAGTTTGATTGATAAGAAGGCAATAAAATAAATGACAAGAAAAGTAAAGAGAGTAATTAAAGAAATTAATTAATAAAGAGAGACATTCATGGCAAGGCTTGAGATCATAGGCTTTCTATCCTAGTCATTAATCATAACAATACTTAACAAGAATTTATCTTATTTTGTCATCCCCAACATTGGAAGAAGGTGTGAGTTATCTTCCATGAGAGAAAGTCAAACAAGACTAGTTAACCTCAATCCAAATGTCCTAATCAACTCACTAATGGAATTAGCAAGAGATTAGAGTCAATGGAAATCATATTAACTAACAACTCTAGATCACCAATCTAAATTGGGTATTAATGACTCAAGATTGTCCAATTACTCTTCCCAAGACAAGAATGCTCAAAATCTACTCTAAAGTCCAACCAAGCATTTTGTCAAACAATTGGTGGGTACAAATGGAAAGCATGGTAAAAGTGCAAGAATAATAAATCTACCAACTACCAATTGCAAGAATAGTAAATCAACAACTAAAATCAACAATTATAAGACATTAAACATTAAATTTCATTAAAAGAGATCTAAACCCAATATGAGCATCCATGAACATAAAAGAAGAATAAAAGTAAAATTAATATCACAAACTAAGAGAATGAAAGTGTAGAAGCAAGAAATCATAAAGGAAATAAGATGAAAAGATAAGATTGAACCTAGATCTAGGAGAGATTAACCTAACCTAATTCTAGAGAGAAGAGGGCGCTTCTCTCTCTAGAAACTAACCTACATGATGCTATACTACCAAACAATTGCTCCCCCCTTGCCCAAGCTTGAATTCTGCATGAAATAGCATTAGAAATGAGTTCGGTTGGGCCCAAAGTGCTTCAAAAATCGCTGGCCACGATTTCACTTTAGTGGGCCATGTGCAGCATCAGCGCGCACACGTACAGTGGGCGTGCGCACCCCTATACACAAAGCAGCTATAGCAAATTTTATATGATTTTGAAGCCATGGATGTTAGCTTTCCAACGCAACTGAAATCGCTTCATTTGGACCTCTGAAGCTCAAGTTATGGTCGATTGAGTGCGAAAAGGTCAGGCTTGACAGCTTTGCAGTTCCTTCATTTATTCATGAGTTCTCCCATTTTGCATGCTTTTCTCCTCACCTCTTCCATCCAATACTTTCCTTATGAACCTGAAATCACTCAACAAACATATCAAGGCATCGAACGGAATTAAAGTGAATTGAATTTAGCTATTTTAAGGCCTAAAAAGCATGTTTTCACATTTAAGCACAAATCAAGGGAGAATTACAAAACCATGCTATTTCATTGAATAAATGTGAGAAAAGGTGATAAAATCCCCCAAATTAAGCATAAGATATACCACAAATCGGGGTTTATCAAATCTCCCCACACTTAAACCAAGCATGTCCTCATGCTAAGAATAAAGAAGGACAAGAAAAGGGGTATGAACATTTATTCAAAGCAAAGAAACTATATAAACCTATCTATATGAATGCAACTAAATGCAAAATGATTCTACCTACTTGGTTAAAAGTAAATCAATCTCCAAGAACACATATGCACATGTAGGGCTAAGTAGTATGGTGACTCATGAATCCTACCAATTCAAATATCGAAATGAAGTACAAGTAGACTTGCAAGAAGAAAGCTCATGAAAGCTGGGAACAAGGAACTGAGCATCGAACCCTCACTGGAAGTGTATCCGCTCTTGTCGCTCAAGTGTATAGGGTTGATCACTCAATTCTCTCCTACTCATGCTTTCTAAGATTTGTTTTTCATCTAACAATCAACAATTATTTAATGCATGCATACATTCATCATGAGGACTTATTCATGGGTTGTAATGGAGGGTAAAGGTAAGGATGCATATGGTCAAGTGAGCTTGAAATTTATATCTTTGATTAGCCTAAGCTCTCACCAAACACATATAACAACCTATACAATTCTAATACACAACCTAGCCACCCATGATTCCCACTTTTTCACATACTCATGCATTCTCTTTAATTAACATTCCATATGCATTGATTTTTATTGAACTTTACTTTGGGGCATTTTGTCCCCTTTTTATTTCTTTTTCTCTTTTTTTTCTTTTTCTATATATATATATGTTCTTTTTCTTTTTCTTTATCATTCATTTTTTTTCTTCTAAAGTATATACAAATATATCAATGCATATGGTTTTACATATGGTGCATGAATATGTACCCAATTCCCAATATTTTCAACAAAAATAAAAAGTACACTTTTACCTCAACCAATGTTCCAAGTTTCCCATACCCAAATGATACACACCCTCACTAGCCTAAGCTAATCAAAGATCCAAATTAAGGAATATTTATTGTTTTTAACTTTAGGGTAGTGATGTGCTAATATTAAGAACAAAAGGAATAAATTAGGCTCAAAATTGGCTAACAATGGTTGATAAAATGTAGGCTATTTGGGTAAGTGAGCTAAATGAAATGATGGCCTCAATCATATAAATGCATGTATACATGGAATAATGGACATAAAGAATCAAACAAATCAAAGATTACAATCATAGAAAGAGAACAATGCACACAAGAATGAAAATAAGTGGTTATGTGATGTAACCACGCAATAGGGCTCAAAACTCACATGCTTGTGTTCTTAGCTCCAAAACCATGTTCCAAAATAAATTCTTCAAGCAAGTTCAACAAGAATTTTTTTTCAAATTGGTAGGGTGCCCTAAAAACAGTTTCTTGGAAAAGAAATCATCACCCTAACCAAGTAGTCCTAACAGAAAAAGAAGTGGTAAAATATGTACAAATTCTAACTAGCATGCAACATATCATGCAATGCAACAACTAATCTAACAAAGGAAAAAATTGAAAAATTGGTGTTGAAAGGAAGTTGTTACCCATGGAGGTCGGTCGGACGACCTCCTCCCCACACTTAGAAATTTGCACTATCCTCGGTGCATGCAAAGAAGAGTAAGTGGACAGGTTGTGATGAGCGGATAATTTATACGCTTTTTAGCATTGTTTTTAGGTAGTTTTCAGTATGTTTTAATTAGTTTTTACTATATTTTATTAGTTTTTATTTAAAAATCACATTTCTGGACTTTACTATGAGTTTGTGTATTTTTCTATGATTTTAGGTATTTTCTTGCTGAAATTGAGGGACCTGAGCAAAATCTGATTCAGAGGCTAAAAAAGGACTGCAGATGTTGTTGGATTCTAACCTCCCTGCACTCAAAGTGAATTTTCTGGAGCTACAGAAACCTAAATGGCGCGATCTCAATTGCGTTGGAAAGTAGACTTCCAGGGCTTTCCAGCAATATATAATAGTCTATACTTTGCCCGAGTTTAGATGATGCAAACTGGCGTTTAACGCTAGCTTTCTGCCCTATTTTGGCGTTAAACGCCAGAAACAAGTTGCAAAGCAGAGTTAAACGCCAGAAACAAGTTACAAACTGGCGTTTAACTCCAAGGAAGACCTCTACATGTGAAAGCTTCAACGCTCAGCCCAAGCACACACCAAGTGGGCCCGGAAGTGGATTTCTGCATCATTTACTCATTTTTGTAAACCCTAGTAACTAGTTTAGTATAAATAGGACTTTTTACTATTGTATTTACATCTCTGGTTAGTCTTTGAATAATTTGGTGTTCTAAGATCACGTTTAGGGGGCTGGCCATTCGGCCATGCCTGGACCTTGTTCTTATGTATTTTCAACGGTAGAGTTTCTACACACCATAGATTAAGGTGTGAAGCTCTGCTGTTCCTCATGAATTAATGCAAAGTACTATTGTTTTTCTATTCAACTCAAGCCTATTTCTTCTCTAAGATATTCATTCACACACAAGAACATGATGAATGTGATGATTATGTGACGCTCATCACCATTCTCACTTATGAACGCGTGCCTGACAAACACTTCCGTTCTACATGAAAACAAGCTTGAATGCATATCTCTTAGCCTCCTGATCTACGATCAGAGTCTTTGGTGCCGTTGCCGGGGATTGTTCAACTTTGGACAACTGACGGTTCATCTTGTTGCTCAGATTAGGTAATTTTATTTTAATTTTAAACTTTTTGTTTTTATTATTCTTATTTTCGAAAAAAAAATTTTCAAAAAAATATTTTTTATTAAATTATTCTATGTTCTTCAGAATTTTTAAGAATGAATTCTAGAGTTTCATGATGATTTGTTGAAGTCCGGCTGGCTGTAAAGCCATGTCTAATCCTTTGGACCGAGGTTTCAACTATCATTAGGGAAGAGCTTCTTTGTCTTTCTCAGCAATTTAGCTTTTGTATGTAATGATCTGCTAAAGCTTGACTGGCCATTGGCCATGTCTAGTGTTTTGGACCGGAGCTTTAGACTAACATTGCATGATTCATGGAATTCTGATTAGAAATTTTGAAGTCCTTATTTTTCTTTTTCCAATTAATTTTGGAAAAACAAGTTTAATAAAATAATAAAACCAAAAATAATTTTGTGTTTATTGTTTGAGTCTAGTGTTAAATTGTAAGTTTGGTATCAATTGCTTTTTTTTTTAATTTCCTAAAAATTTTGAAACTCATGCATGGTGTTCTTCATGATCTTCAAGTTTTTCTTGATAATCTTCTTTGTTTGATCTTTGCATTTTCATATTTTGTGTCTTTTCTTGTTTTTCATATGCATTTTCAATTTGTTAGTGTCTAAAGTTTGAAAATTTCTAAGTTTGGTGTCCTGCATTTTTTTTCTTTTCTTAAAAATTTTCAAAAATAAGTCTTGATGTTCATCTTGATCTTCAAAGTGTTCATGGTGTTCATCTTGACATTCAAAGTGTTCTTTCATGCCTCATGTGTTTTGATCTTGAATTTTTATGTTTTGCATCATTTTTATGTTTTTCTCTCTCTTCATAAAAATTCAAAAAGCAAAAAAATATCTTTCCCTTATTTTTCTCATAAATTTCAAAAATTTTGAATTGATTTAGTCAAAAAGTTTTAAAATTTAGTTGTTTCTTATTAGTCAAGTCAAGATTTTCAATTTAAAAATCCTATCTTTTCAAAACTTTTTCAAAAAATTAAATCTTTTTCAATTTTCTTCTTAATATTTTCGAAAATTTCAAAATGATTTTCAAAAATCTTTTTCTTATTTTTGTTTCATATTTTCGAATTCATTGCTAACTTTTAATATTTTGATTCAAAAATCTCAAGTTGTTACTTGCCTATTAAGAAAGGTTCATTCTTTAAATTTTAAAATCCCATCTTTTAGTTTCTTGTTAGTCAAGTAATCAACTTTAATTTTCAAAAATAAATCTTTTTAATTTCCTTTTTAAATCTTTTTCAAATTAAATTTCAATCATATCTTTTTCAATTTCAATCATATCTTTTTCGAAATCAATTTCAAAATCTTTTCTAACTTCTCACCCTTTCAAATTTGATTTTCAAATTGATGCACGGAAACTTGTCTCTCAACAATTTTCCTTCGGCAAGTATACCGAATTTTCGTCAAGTAAAAACTCACAATAGAGTGAGGTCGAATCCCACAGGGATTGATTGGTCAAGCAACTTTAATTAGAAGAATGTTCTAGTTGAGCGAAGCAGAATTTGATTTGAGATTTGCAGAAAATTAAATGGCGGGAAAGTAAATAGCAGAAAATGTAAATTGCTGGAAATAAAGAGCTGAACGTAAATGGCGGAAAGTAAATTGCAGAATCTTAAATGGGAATGGGGAAGATGCTCATAAAAGTAAATTGCAGAAATTAAAGAGAATGGGTAAGATCAGAAATGGGGAATTTATTGGGCTTAGGAGATGCTGCATTCTCCAGATCAAGTTCATTTTCATCTCTTCCTCAATCAATGCGTTCATTGATCTCCTTGGTAATCTTAAGTGATCGAATTACAATTCCTTGTAATTCAATCTCTCAAATCTTGATCAATAGCCAATTCCTTGGTCAATTGCTCATGAGAAGAGATGAAGTATGGGCACTGATTATACCACATGCATTCCCAAATCAAGTGTTGGTAGAATTATAGTCACCATATCCATCCAACCCCAATTTGGTCCAACATGAGAAAGCATTTCTAGCATGATCTCTTCATTCCTCTTCCAAGGTTCAGAAGAGATCCAAGTATGAATAGCTTCTTTTCCAAGATTACTACCCAATTGGATAAAGATTGAAAGCTTTCTAGTAAAATCAAGAGAAAAGATAGAAGAAGAATAATGAAAACTAATATTGATCCATCAAATTACAACAGAGCTCCCTAACCTAATCAAAGGGGTTTAGTTGTTCATAGCTCTGGAAATCGAAAACAAAGATGGAAAACACATTATGAAAAGTAAAATTAGAAGTGCAGAGAAAGTAAAATTATACAGAGAGTAGTTCTCCAATTTCCAACTCCCCCAAAAAGCTCTTTTCTAATTCAAAACTACCCCTATATATACTACTCTTCTGATCTTCTAGTTGGTTCTTCAAGTCTTGGATATGGGCCTTTGGATAATGTCCTTATCAATCTCGACCTTGAAGAGGATTATTCCTTCGTTCCATCACCGGGCTATGGCAAGAGGGGATAGTTAGTCTGATATGCTTGTTCAAATGTATCTCTCTCTCTTTACGGTTTCCAAAATAATTTGCCGTAGTAAAAGAGTAGATGAGAGCCTCTTTGAGAGTATCATTGCACCGCCCCTCGCGGGTTTGCGAAAGAGTCCGGGCCTCTGGAAGAATAGAATCAGAGAGTCTGGGCGGAGATTAGTTACCCGGTATATACCTCTTGAGTTTGAAGCAGTTATCCTCTTCAGTGGGCTTAGCTTTACTTGCAGAGAGAAAGTGTGAAGTAGGCAGGGTGTTTAGCTCAGGACGTTAGTGGCGTTAACGTTAAGTGAGAGTGTGGGTTTGAGAACGTTAGTGACAATCACCTTTTTCACTAACGTTCCTAACCCAGGGATGATCCACGTTAACTTCAACGTTAGTGGCACCAACGTGACCACTAACGTTGCCTCTTGGTCCTTCGCACACGTTATTGGGACTCACCTTTTCCAATAACGTTGAGAGTCCTCCCTTCCCCCTACGTTAGAGTCCACGTTAACTTAGTTAACGTGGCTCTTAACGTAGGCTTGCCAATCCTTCGAGAACGTTAGTGACACTTACCTTTGTCACTAACGTTCCAAGATGCCCCTACTTCCCACGTTAGAGTCCACGTTAACTAGGTTAACGTGGCTTCTAACGTGGTGTTGATTGCCATCTCCAACGTTAGTGACAAAGGTGAGTGTCACTAACGTTGGCTCATCATCTCCTTTATCCACGTTAGCTTCCACGTTAACTAAGTTAACGTTGGAGCTAACGTTGCTCATAGTGGCTTGTGGTGGTACATCCCAATGTTAGTGACAAAGGTAAGTGTCACTAACGTTGGCGATCACTTGCTTTCTCCACGTTAGCTTCCACGTTAGCTAAGTTAACGTAGCAACTAACGTGGCTTATTGTGGCTTGGTCAATGTTAGTGACAAAGGTGAGTGTCACTAACGTTGGCTTCTCTTTTGCTTCCCAACATTAGAGTCCATGTTAACTGAGTTAACGTGGCTCTTAACGTGGCCACTTATGAGCTTGGTCCAACGTTAGTGACAAAGGTGAGTGTCACTAACGTTGGCCTTATTTCTTTCTTCCACATTAGAGTTCACGTTAACTTATTTAACATGACTCTTAACGTGGGCTATTATGGCTTTCGAGGACGTTATTGGCGATTACTTTTCTCATTAACGTTGCAAGCTAGCTCCCATTCCATGTTAGTGGTCACGTTAGTTAGACTAACGTGGCTGCTAACGTGGTTCTTCCTTGCTTCCTTTGTCCTGAAATTAAACAATAAAGTGCATCAAAGTTCTAATCCAAGTCATGAGACATGCATCATCCAATTTGTCATATAATTCATGCAAAATTCTCATGAAATCATGTAAAGTGTACCATGTTTGCTTGAATCAAGATGTAAGTGAAATTTTACCCAAAACTTGCTTATTTCCTAAGAAAATGCATGAAACTACCCTAAAACAGTAAAGAAAAGGTCAGTGAAACTGGCCAAAATGTCCTGGCATCACAAATCTTTTTCAATTAACCACATAACTTTTTGTTTGATTTTAAAAGTTTACTATTTCAATCATATCTTTTTCAAAACCACCTAATTACTTTTCTCTCTCTTATTTTCGAAAATCACTAACCTCTTTTTCAAAAAAAATTTCTTTTCATTAACTAATTGTTTTAAATTTTAATTTAATTTTATTTTGCTTCTTAAATTTTGAATTCTAATTAATAGTCAAAATAAAAATAAAAAATATTTTTATTTCATTTTATTTTTAATTTTTGAATTCTTCCCCCTTTCATCTCTTTCTATTTATTTATTTATCTACTAACACCCCTCTTTCACTCAAAAATTCGAACCCACTCTTCTCCTCTGTGTTCGAATTCTTATCTTTTCCTTCTTCCATTCTTCTCTTCTTATACTCATATAAGGAATCTCTATACTGTGACATAGAGGATTCCATATTTTTTTTTCTGTTCACTTCTTTTTCATAAGAGCAGGAACAAGGATAAGAACATTCTTGTTGAAGCCAATCCTGAACCTAAAAGGACTCTGAAGAGGAAGCTAAGGGAAGCTAAAGCACAACTCTCTGGAGAAAATCTGACAGAAATTTTCGAAAAAGAAGGAGACATGGCCGAAAATAATAACAATGGTGGAGATGCAAGGAAGATGCTTGGTGACTTTACTGCACCAAATTCCAACTTACATGGAAGAAGCATCTCAATCCCTGCCATTGGAGCAAACAATTTTGAGCTAAAGCCTCAATTAGTTTCTCTGATGCAACAGAATTGCAAGTTTCATGGACTTCCATCAGAAGATCCTTTTCAGTTCTTAACTGAATTCTTGCAAATATGTGATACTGTTAAGACCAATGGGGTTAATCCCGAGGTCTACAGGCTTATGCTTTTCCCGTTTGTTGTAAGAGACAGAGCTAGAATATGGTTGGACTCTCAACCTAAAGATAGCCTAAACTCTTAGGATAAGCTGGTCACAGCTTTCTTAGCCAAGTTCTTTCCTCCTCAAAAGCTTAGCAAGCTTAGAGTGGATGTTCAAACCTTCAAACAAAAAGAAGGTGAATCCCTCTATGAAGCTTGGGAGAGATACAAGCAACTGACCAAAAAGTGTCTTTCTGACATGATTTCAGAATGGACCATCCTGGATATATTCTATGATGGTCTGTCTGAATCATCAAAGATGTCATTGGACCATTCTGTAGGTGGATCCATTCACCTAAAGAAAATGCCTGCAGAAGCTCAGGAACTCATTGACATGGTTACAAATAACCAGTTCATGTACACTTCTGAAAGGAATCCTGTGAGTAATGGGACACCTCAGAGGAAGGGAGTTCTTGAAATTGATACTCTGAATGCCATATTGGCTCAGAATAAAATATTGACTCAGAAAGTCAATATGATTTCTCAGAGTTTGAATGGATTGCAAGCTGCATCCAACAGTACTAAAGAAGCATCTTCTGAAGAAGAAGCTTATGATCTTGAGAACTCTGCAATAGCAGAGGTGAATTACATGGGAGAACCCTATGAAAACACCTATAATCCCTCATGGAGAAATCATCCAAATTTCTCATGAAAGAATCAACAAAAGCCTCCACAAGACTTTAATAATGGTGGAAGAAACAGGTTTAGCAATAGCAAGCCTTTTCCATCATCCTCTCAGCAACAGAAAGAGAATTCTTAGCAGAATCCATCTAGCTTGGCAAATATAGTCTCTGATCTATCTAAGGCCACTCTAAGCTTCATGAATGAAATAATGTCCTCCATTAGAAATTTGGAGGCACAAGTGGGCTAGCTGAGTAAAAGAGTCACTGAAACTCCTCTTAGTACTCTCCCAAGCAATACAGAAGAGAATCCAAAAAGAGAGTGCAAGGCCATAACCTTACTTGGTGTGGCCGAACCCAGAGAGGAGGAGAAAGACGTGAATCCTAGTGAGGAAGACCTCCTAGGACGTTCACTGACCAATAAGGAGTTTCCCTTTGAGGAACCAAAGGAATCTGATGCTCATCTAGAGACCATAGAGATTCCATTGAACCTCCTTTTACCATTCATGAGCTCTGATGACTATTCTTCCTCTGAAGAGGATGAAAAAACCATTGAAGAGCAGATTGCTAAATATCTAGGAGCCATCATGAACTTGAATGCCAGTTTATTTGGTAATGATACTTGGGAGGATGAACCCCCTTGTTCACCAATGAACTAAGTGCATTGATAAGATAGACACTACCTCTGAAGAAACCGGATCTCAGAAAATTCTTTATACCTTGTACCATAGGCACCATGACCTTTGAGAAGGCTCTGTGTGACCTTGGGTCAGAGATAACCCTCATGCCACTCTCTGTAATACAGAAACTGGGAATCTATGAGGTACAAGCTACTCGCTAGAGATGGCAGAAAAATCAATGAAACAGGCTTATAGATTAGTAGAGGACTTGTTAGTAAAGGTTGAAGGCCTTTACATCCCTACTGATTTCATAATCCTAGACATTGGGAAGGATGAGGATGAATCCATCATCCTTGGAAGACCCTTTCTAGCCATAGCAAAAACTGTGATTGATTTGGACAGAGGAGAGTTGGTCCTTCAACTGAATGAGGACTACCTTGTATTTAAGACTCAAGGTTCTCCTTCTGTAACCATGGAGAGGAAGCATGAAAAGCTTCTCTCACTGCAGAGTCAACCAAAGCCCCCACAGTCAAACTCTAAGTTTGGTGTTGGGAGGCCACAACCAAACTCTAAGTTTGGTGTTGAACCCCCACATTCAAACTCTAAGTTTGGTGTTGGGAGGTCCCAACAATGCTCTGAACATCTGTGAGGCTCCATGAGAGCTCACTGTCAAGCTATTGGCATTAAAGAAGCGCTTGTTGGGAGGCAACCCAATGTTATTTAATTATATCTATTGATTTTTCATTGTTATTTTATGTTTTCTTTAGGTTGATGATAATGTGAAGTCACAAAAACTACTGAAAAATCAAAAACAGAATGAAAAATAGCATTAAAAATAGCTCACCCTGGAGGAAGAGCTTACTGGCGTTTAAACACCAGTAAGAAGCATCAAACTGGCGTTTAACGCCTGAAAGAAGCATCAAGCTGGCGTTAAACGCCAGAAACAAGCAGCAAGCTGGCGTTTAACGCCAGACATGCCTTCTAAGGGCATTTTGCACGCCTATTTAGAGTAGGGATGCTAAGTCCTTGACCCCTCAGGATCTGTGGACCCCACAGGATCCCCACCTACCCCACCTCTTCTTCTCTTCTCTTCACACCTTTTCATACCTCTCTTCCCCAAATACCCTTCACCAATCACCTCCATACCTCTTCCCTAAATACCCTTAACCACTCACATCCATCCACTCTTCCCCATAAACCCCACCTACCTCCAAAATTCAAATTCTTTTCCCTCCCAAACCCAACCCTAATGGCCGAAACCTACCCTCCACCCCAACCCTATATAAACCCTTCAACACTACTCCATTTTCACACATTACAACCACCACTTCTCCTCCTTGGCCAAATACACCTTCTGCCTCCGTCTCCTCCATTTTCTTCTTCTTCTTCTACTACTTCCTTTCTTCTTTTGCTCGGAGACGAGCAAACCTTTTAAGTTTGGTGTGGTAAATGCATTGCTTTTTGTTTTTCCATAACCATTAATGGCACCTAAGGCCAGAGAAACCTCAAGAAAGAGGAAAGGGAAGTCAATTGCTTCCACCTCTGAGTCATGGGAAATGGAGAGATTCATCCCAAAGGTTCATCAAGACCACTTCTATGAAGTTATGGCCAAGAAAAAGGTGATCCCTGAGGTCCTTTTTTAACTCAAAAAGAGCGAATATCCGGAGATCCGACAAGAGATTAGAAGAAGAGGATGGGAAGTTCTCTCTAATCCTATTCAACAAGTCGGGATCTTAATGGTTCAAGAGTTCTATGCAAATGCATGGATCATAGGAACCATGATCAAAGTAAGAACCCGAATCCAAAGAATTGGCTTATAATGGTTCGGGGGAAATACTTAGATTTCAGTCCAGAAAATGTAAGGTTGGCGTTCAACTTGCCAATGATGCAAGAAAATGCACGCCCCTACACTAGAAAGGTCAACTTTGATCAAAGGTTGGACCAAGTCCTCATGGACATATGTGTGGAAGGAGCTCAATGGAAAGTTGACTCAAGAGGCAAGCCGGTTCAATTGAGAAGACCGGACCTTAAGCCTGTAACTAGAGGATGGTTGGAGTTCATCCAACGCTCAATTATTCCTACTAGCAACCGGTCTGAAGTTACTGTAGACTGGGCCATCATGATCCATAGTATCATGATTGGGAAGGAATTGGAAGTTCATGAGATTATACCTCAAGAACTCTGCAAGGTGGCTGACAAGTCATCCACTTTGGCAAGGTTAGCCTTTCCTCACCTCATTTGCCACCTCTGCAATTCGGCTGGAATTGACATAGAGGGAGATATCCTCATTGATGAGGACAAGCCCATCACTAAGAAAAGGATGGAGCAAACAAGAGATCATGGACCTCAACAAGAGCATGAGAAAATTCCTCACCATGAAATCCCTGAGATGCCTCAAGGGATGCACTTCTCTCCACAAAACTATTGGGAGCAAATCAACACCTCCCTAGGAGAATTAAGTTCCAACATGGAACAACTAAGGATGGAACACCAAGAGCACTCCATCATTCTCTATGAGATTAGAGAAGATCAAAGAGCTATGAGGGAGGAGCAACAAAGACAAGGAAGAGACATAGAGGAGCTCAAGAGCACCATTGGTTCTTCAAGAAGAGGAAGACGCCACCCTCACTAAGGTGGACCCGTTCCTTAATCTCCTTGTTCTTATTTTCCTGTTTTTCAGTTCTTGAGCCTTATGTTTTATTTATGTTTGTGTCTTTACTATATGATCATTAGTGTCTAAGTGTCTATGCCTTAAAGCTATGAATGTCCTATGAATCCATCACCTTAATTAAATGAAAAATGTCTTTAATCACAAAAGAACAAGAAGTACATGATTTCGAATTCATCCTTGAAATTAGTTTAATTATTTTAATATGGTGGCAATACTTTTTGTTTTCTGAATGAATGCTTGAACAGTGCATATGTCTTTTGAATTTGTTGTTTATGAATGTTAAAATTGTTGGCTCTTGAAAGAATGATGAAAAAGGAGAAATATTATTTGATAATCTGAAAAATCATAAAATTGATTCTTGAAGCAAGAAAAAGCAGTGAATAACAAGGCTTGTGAAAAAAAAATTGGCAAAAAAAAATATAGAAATAAAAAAAAAGCAAGCAGAAAAAGCCAATAGCTCTTTAAACCAAAAGGCAAGAGCAAAAAGCTAGTAACCCTTTAAACCAAAAGGCAAGGGTAAAATAAAAAGGATCCATGGCTTTGACCATTAATGGATAGGAGGGCCCAAAGGAATAAAATCCTGGCCTAAGCGGCTAAACCAAGCTGTCCATAACCATGTGCTTGTGGCGTGAAGGTGTCAAGTGAAAAGCTTGAGACTGAGCAGTTAAAGTCGTGATCCAAAGAAAAAAGAGTGTGCTTAAGAACCCTGGACACCTCTAATTGGGGACTCTAGCAAAGCTGACTCACAATCTGAAAAGATTCACCCAGTTATGTGTCTGTGACATTTATGTATCCGGTGGTAATACTGGAAAACAAAGTGCTTAGGGCCACGGCCAAGACTCATAAAGTAGCTGTGTTCAGGAATCAACATACTGAACTAGGAGAATCAATAATACTATCTAAATTCTGAGTTCCTATAGATGCCAATCATTCTGAACTTCAAAGGATAAAGTGAGATGCCAAAACTGTTCAGAGGTAAAAAGGAACTAGTCTCGCTCATCTAATTAGAGCTAAGTTTCATTGATATTTTGGAATTTATAGTATATTCTCTTCTTTTTATCCTATTTGATTTTCAGTTGCCTGGGGACAAGCAACAATTTAAGTTTGGTGTTGTGATGAGCGGATAATTTATACACTTTTTAGCATTGTTTTTAGGTAGTTTTCAGTATGTTTTAAATAGTTTTTACTATATTTTTATTAGTTTTTATTTAAAAATCACATTTCTGGACTTTACTATGAGTTTTTGTATTTTTCTATGATTTCAGGTATTTTCTGGCTGGAATTGTGGGACCTGAGCAAAATCTGATTTAGAGGCTAAAAAAGGACTACAGATGCTCTTGGATTCTGACCTCCCTCCACTCAAAGTGGATTTTCTGGAGCTACCGAAACCTAAATGGCGCGCTCTCAATTGAGTTGGAAAGTAGACATCCAGGGCTTTCCAGTAATATATAATAGTCCATACATTTCCTGAGTTTAAATGATGCAAACTGGCGTTTAACGCCAGCTTTCTGCCCTATTCAGGCGTTAAACGCCAGAAACAAGTTGCAAAGCAGAGTTAAACGCCAGAAACAAGTTACAAACTGGTGTTTAACTCCAAGGAAGACCTCTACATGTGAAAGCTTCAACGCTCAGCCCAAGCACACACCAAGTGGGCCCGGAAGTGGATTTCTGCATCATTTATTCATTTCTGTAAACCCTAGTAAATAGTTTAGTATAAATAGGACTTTTTACTATTGTATTTACATCTCTGGTTAGTCTTTGAATAATTTGGTGTTCTAAGATCACGTTTAGGGGGCTGGCCATTCGGCCATGCCTGGACCTTGTTCTTATGTATTTTCAACGGTAGAGTTTCTACACACCATAGATTAAGGTGTGGAGCTCTACTGTTACTCATGAATTAATGCAAAGTACTATTGTTTTTCTATTCAACTCAAGCCTATTTCTTCTCTAAGATATTCATTCACACACAAGAACATGATGAATGTGATGATTATGTGACGCTCATCACCATTCTCACTTATGAACGCGTGCCTGACAAACACTTCCGTTCTACATGAAAGCAAGCTTGAATGCATATCTCTTAGCCTCCTAATCTACGATCAGAGTCTCCGTGGTATAGGCTAGAATTATTGGCGGCCGTTCTTGAGATCTGGAAAGTCTAAACCTTGTCTGTGGTATTCCGAGTAGGATCTGGGAAGGGATGGCTATGACGAGCTTCAAACTATGCTAGGCGTAGTGACAGACGCAAAAGGATTACTGAATCCTATTCTAGCATGATCGAGAACCGACAGATGATTAGCCATGCGGTGACAGCGTATTTAGACCATTTTTACTGAGAGGACGGGATGTAGCCATTGACAACGGTGATACCCAATATACAGCTTGCCATGGAAAGGATTATGAATGATTGGATGAAAGCAGTAGGAAAGCAGAGGTTCAGAAGGAATAAAAGCATCTCCATACACTTATCTGAAATTCTCACCAATGAATTACATAAGTATTTCTATCCTATTTTATTTTTTAATTATATTTTAATTATCAAATCTCCATAACCAATTGAATCCGCCTGACTGAGATTTACAAGGTGACCATAGCTTGCTTCAAACCGACAATCTCCGTGGGATCAACCCTTACTCACGTAAGGTTTATTACTTGGATGACCCAGTGCACTTGCTGGTTAGTTGTGCGAAGTTGTGACAAAGAACTAAGATTATGAACGTGCGTATTAAGTTTTTGGCACCGTTACCAAGGAATGAATGATCACGATTTCGTGCACCAGGTTGCTATAATTGATGAGCTTCTTCAAAAGGTTGTGCGGGTGAACTTTTTTGTTGCCCCATTTAGAAGCTTTTCCTTTTCCTCTTTCGGTGGCCAACCTAAAAGGAAAGAAAAAGAAAGAAAATTAAGCCTACAACAAAGATATCAAAGCAAATAGAACATAGGCGAGGGCTAATGCCAAATTAGAGTAAGGTTCTCACTATATGGTAGCTACAACATGTGAGTGAGAAAACAATATAAACTAAGTCATATTAACTAACACTTGATGCAAGAGTAAAGTCAAAGCATGAAGAGCACTCAAAAGCATCAAGTTCAAATAGAAAGAGTGGGTCATGAAAGGCATGCAAGTTCATATCAATGCACAAAGAGTATAAGAGTCATACAAGATTAAGCATTGTTTTAAAAGTTTCATCACCCAACAATATCAAACAAGTCAAGAAGCACCAAGATTAACCAAGAAATTCTCAACATTTGAGTAAGAGCATTCAACACCAATATTCGAATACGAAGCTCGTAGAAAAATAAAGTAAAAACAGACTATAAAAACAAAATGAAAATGCGAAGAATAAAAGTATGAGAATGCAATGGACAAAAGAAAATGAAAGATGACAAAAAACTCTTCTTTTTTTTGCGACGCAGACGCACACAGTGCGCGGGCGCGTGCCTGATGAATGTGGCGATCGGCGCGGATGCGTGAAGTGTGCTTGCGCGTCAGTCGCGGGCACGAAATAGACACAAAATTGACATAACTTTCTGGTTTTTGTACCAGAGGGGTAGGTGGAGCTATCGGCGCGTGCGCGCACAGCGTGCGTGCGCGTGCATTGTGCATTTAGCTTATGGATGCGTACGCGCCAAGTGCGCATACGCACGGGTTAGTTTGTGCCTTAGGCCCAATGTTCGCATAGTGTAGGCCTAACTCTCGGGTTTTTGACTGGAGGTGGAATTTTTGCATCCACGCGTACGCGCCATGTACATGTGCGCGTGGATGGTCGAAAATGCTTGAGGCGCGCGTACGCACCAGGTGCGCGCACGCGTGGGTTGGTGCTCTGTTTTTCAAAATTTTTCCAAGTTCTTGCACCAAACCAAGCCTTCCAAACCTCCAAACAGCTATCAAAACACCCTAAAACCTTATTTAACATATTATACTACCAAATATACTCAACAAACTAAACAAAACATGAAATCAAACCTATTCTACCAATATTTATAAAAGAGAAATTGAAAAGAGTTTACCATGGTGGGGTGTCTCCTACCTAGCACTTTTATTTTAGGTCCTTAAGTTGGACATTTGGTGGGGGTCCTTGCTAGGGTGGTTTATGCTTGAATTCCTCCTTGAATCCCCACCATTGTTTGCATCTCCAATGTCCACCGGGAACCCAAATTAGGCGCACAAGGCCTTCAAGTAAGCTTAAGTAAATAACAAGGCCCCATGAGTGTTGATTGTTGAAATGGATTCCGGGGTCCCAACCCTTGTTCTTGCACCCATCTTCTCGTTGACTACCATAGTTAAATTTGGGTGACAAGGCTTGTGAATTCTCAATTAGACCTCCAAACATTCTCATAGATCCATACAATTTGATTCTACACCAACCATTGCTATTCAACCTTGAGGATGCAACCATTATAAACTTACAGTGATGTTTCCAACCACTAACCATCTCCCTCGTACACTTAGTTCCACAAAGAGCTCTATGTTGCCCATTATTCTCAATCAAACCATATTCAAGTGGGAAAGTAAAGATTAGAGATATGAATTTTACCCGCTTGAATGTTATGTTGGATGGTGACTTAGGAAGGGGGACCTCCCCATACTTGGACAATGCGAGGTCTACTCCCTTGTGCTCTTTCTTGACTACCTCCACCTCTTGGTAAGCTTCTTCAACTTCAACCTCTTCCTCTTGACAAAGTTCTTCACATTAAACTACCTCTTCACCAACTTCTTCTAGCTCTTCCCCACTCTTCACGTCACAACTTGGAGGTAATGTGGGACTTATCTCAATATCTACCTAAATTTTAATAGGAGAAGATTCCTCAAATACCAAAGGATCATGTGCTGGTGTGGGCTCATCTTCAAGAGGAAGATTTGTTGCTTGCTCACCTTCTTCCAATTTTTCATCATTCATTATATGCTTAGGAGGTTGCGCACCCTCCTTCACATCATCTTCAAGTTCAATGGGAGAAAGTTCAACAACTTCCACAAATTCATCAACAACATCACTTGGTGTGGAAGTGCTCTCAAGCTTGAAATTCACCTCTTGCTCAACTTTGCCTAGCTCTTCAACCACTTCTTCTTCATCAACAATCTCTTCACTCTCCACTTGTTGCAAGACATACCCCATCTCCTTGTCCTCATGTTGAGATTCTAAAATTTCTTCCATGCTCTTTTCTTCGGTTGATTTCTCACATTCATCCGTGGAAATGCTTTTCTTGTTGCATGAGTCCCATGAGTCCAAGTTGGCTTTAATTTTGGCAAGGTTAGCCTCGATAGCTTCGTGCCTCTTTTGGGCTTCCTCTTGCTCCTTTTGATGGATGATTGCATGAAGCCGATCCATTGCTTCCTTGAGATGATCCATTGGCTCTTGTTCCACTTGGCTAGTATAAGTGGGATCATATTGCTCTTGGATTGATGGATATGGGTATTCTTCCATAGAGGGTTGTGATGGAAAAGGGAATTCATTTTGTGGTTGAAAGTTATCATACATGGGAGGTGATTCATCTTGGTAATAGTAGGGAGGTGGTGATTCTTAAGGGTATTGGTGGTGGAATTGGGGTGGTTCTTCATATGGTTCATATGGTTCACAAGGTGGTTGGTATGGTGGATATGGGTTGGGGTCATATGGAGGTATTTGGTGGTATGAGGCTTGTGAGTGTGGTGGTTCAAAACTATGTTGGGGAGGTAGTTCATAGGCATGGGGTGGTGGTGATTGTGATTGACAACTACAATAAGGATCATCACACACACTAGATGGATATGCATTAGGATTAGGATTATACCCATATGAATCTGGAGAGTAGTTATGTTGGGGTGACGCTTGGACGGCTCAGGTGGCATAGAATGCCCTTTGGTCCTTGTGTATCTCCGTGAGGATAGTAGTCATGTCCCCAAGCACTTTTGTCAAGCTTGGTTCGGAAGGAGGTTATTGCCAAGAAGGTTGTTCACAAGCTTGGGGCTCCTCCCACCCTCGATTTCCAAATCCTTGATGCACATCCTCATTGAAGCTTCCATTTCCTACAACATAGTTTGAACCATACTCATAGCCAAAGTGATGAGAATTCATAATAGCAAAAGAGAGTAAAAATAAATACTAATAAGAACTAATAAAAACTAACTCCTAAAGCAAGCAAAAACTAGTAAAGAAGTATATTCACAATATTCACAATAGCCAATAATATAAAACCATTGCAATTCCCCGGCAACGGCGCCATTGATTTGATAGCGAAAATTGTTGTCGGTCTAGATTTTCTTCCTAAAGAAAGGAATTACTTCGTTGTAAGCATAGCTCCAAATCAATAAACAGCTCCCACATCAAATTAAAATATGGTTTTATCACAAGTACAAACCCCAATGAAAATTAACAGAAGTATTTAGACTCCGGGTCATCTCTCAAGGAATTGCAATGAAGTGTTCAATTATTGGCTATGAAGAACAAAAAAGGGGGGTTTGATTGATAAGAAGGCTATAAAATAAATGACAAGAAAAGTAAAGAGAGCAATTAAAGAAGGAATTTAATAAAGAGAGACATTCATGGCAAGGCTTGAAATCATAAGCTTTCTATCCTAGTCATTAATCATAACAATACTTAACAAGAATTTATCTTATTTCGTCATCTACAACATTGGAAGAAGGTGTGAGTTATCTTCCATGAGAGAAAGTCAAACAAGACTAGTTAACCTCAATCCAAATGTCCTAATCAACTCACTAATGGAATTAGCAAGAGATTAGAGTCAATGGAAATCATATTAACTAACAACTCTATATCACCAATCTAAATTGGGTATTAATGACTCAAGATTGCCCAATTACTCTTCCTAAGCCAAGAATGCTCAAAATCTACTCTAAAGCCCAACCAAGCATTTTGTCAAACACTTGGTGGGTACAAATAGAAACCATGGTAAAAATGCAAGAATAATAAATCTACCAACTACTAATTGCAAGAATAGTAAATCAACAACTCAAATCAACAATTATAAGACATCAAACAATAAATTTCATTAAAAGAGATCTAAATCCAACAAGAGCATCCATGAACATAAAAGAAGTATAAAAGTAAAATTAACATCACAAACTAAGAGAATGAAAGTGTAGAAGCAAGAAATCATAAAGGAAACAAGATGAAAAGATGAGATTGAACCTAGATCTAGGAGAGATTAACCTAACCTAATTCTAGAGAGAAGAGGGAGCTTTTCTCTCTAGAAACTAACCTACATGATGCTATACTACCAAGCAATTACTCCCCCTTGCCCAAGCTTGAATTCTGCATGAAATAGCATTAGAAATGAGTTGGGTTGGGCCTAAAGTGCTTCAAAAATCGCTGGCCACGATTTCACTTTAGTGGGCCATGTGCAGCATCGGCGCGCACGTGTACAGTGCGCGTGCGCGCCCCTATACGCGAAGCAGCTATAGCAAATTTTATATCATTTCGAAGCCCCGGATGTTAGCTTTCCAACGCAACTAAAAACGCCTCATTTGGACTTTTTTAGCTCAAGTTATGGTCGATTGAGTGCGAAGAGGTCAGGCTTGATAGCTTTGCGGTTCCTTCATTTCTTCATGAGTTCTCCCACTTTGCATGCTTTTCTCCTCACTTCTTCCATCCAATACTTTCCTTATGAACCTGAAATCACTCAACAAACATATCAAGGCATCGAATGTAATTAAAGTGAATTGAATTTAGCTATTTTAAGGCCTAAAAAGTATGTTTTCACATTTAGGAACAAATCAAGGGAGAATTGCAAAACCATGCTATTTCGTTGAATAAATGTGAGAAAAGGTGATAAAATCCCCCAAATTAAGCACAAGATACACCACAAAATCGGGGTTTATCAAGAGGCAAAGGAGAAGAAATCAACACTATCGAACTCGGGGGACTTCGAGGTCGGGAGGAACTTCGTCCACAACCAGAGGGCGAGATCGAGGATGTCCAGATCAAAGATATCCCGGATAAAATAACAAATATTAGGGCAACCTTGAAAAGAGACATAAAGGAGCCTCTGATATAGTTCCTAAGGGATAATGCCAACCTCTTTGCATGGAAGGCCGCAGACATGCCGGGCATAGATCCCAAACTAATGTGCCACAAACTGGCGGTATACCCAGGATCTCGGCCAGCACAACAGAAGCATAGAAAGCTCGGACTGGAGAGATCCCAAGCTGTGGAAGAACAGGTACAAGCTCTACTGGTGGCAGGATTCATAAGAGAAGTCAAGTACCCATCATGGCTAGCCAATATTGTATTAGTGAAAAAATCAAATGGGAAATGGTGGGTGTGCACTGATTACACCGACCTCGATAAAGCCTGTCCAAAAGATCCCTATCCACTCCCAAACATAGACACTCTAGTGGATACTTCCTCCGGATACAAGTACCTCTCCTACATGGATGCTTATTCAGGATACAATCAAATCCCAATGTACCAACTTGATCAAGAAAAGACGTTATTCCTAATCCCAAAAGCAAATTACTATTATGTCGTCATGCCATTCGGACTAAAAAACGCAGGAGCTACCTACCAAAGATTAATGAATAAGGTCTTCGCAGACCATATCGGGAAACTCATGGAGATATATGTGGATGACATGTTGATAAAAACACAAAGTGATGGGTCATTACTATCCGACCTCACTAAAGTGTTCGACACCAACAGAAAGCATGGCATGCGACTTAATCCCACAAAGTGTACCTTTGCAGTAGAAGCTGGAAAATTCTTGGGTTTCATGCTAACACAACAAGGAATTGAGGCGAACCCAGATAAATGCCAGGCTATACTTGACATGAAGAGTCTGACCTGTGTTAAAGAGGTACAACAACTCAACGGGAGACTCGCAGCCTTATCCAGATTTCTAGCCAGATCGGCCATAAGATCTCTCCCTTTATATGCCACCTTAAGGAAGGGAAAGAGGTTTGAATGGACAACAGAGTGCGAGCAGGCTTTCCAGGATTTCAAAAGGTTCCTAGGACAACCACCTATTCTAACTCGACCACGGAAAGGAGAATTACTCGTATTGTACCTCGCAGTAGAAAATTGGGCAATAGCCTCAGCACAAGTCAGAGAGGACGAAAGTGAACAACAACCCATCTACTTCATTAGCAAAGCCCTACAAGGGTCCAAACTAAACTACCAAAAAATAGAAAAATTCACATATGCTCTCATACTAACCTCTCGACGACTCCGCCCATATTTTCAATCTCATACGATCAAATTTCAGACCAACCAGCCCATAAAAGGCATTCTACAGAAGACAGATTTAGCTGGAAGAATTCTACATTGGGCAGTTGAGCTATCTGAGTTCGATCTTCAGTATGAAGCTCGGACAGCCATCAAGTCATAGTATTTGGCCGACTTCATTGCTTAGTACACTGACACCCCGGGAACTTCTACAAAATGGAATCTTTATGTAGACGACTCTTTAAATAAAACCGGGAGTGGGGCAGGTGTGATAATAGAAAGCGATTAGGGAACCCAAATCGAACTCTCCCTAAAATTCGAGTTCCCTGCTTCAAACAACCAGGCTGAATACGAAGCATTGCTAGCTGGTTTGAGGCTGGCTAAGGAGGTCGGAGTTCAAAAGCTTATCATCTTCAGTGATTCACAAGTCGTCACCTCACAAATAGCAGGGAGCTACCAAGCTAAGGACTCTACCATGAAAAAATACCTGGACAAAACCAGAGAACAGCTTGGACATCTCGGGGAATATGAGGTCCGCCACATTCCTCAAGAACAGAATGCTCGAGCTGATGCACTCTCAAAATTAGGCAGCATCAAACCAAAGAGCAATAATAGAAGCCTCATCCAGGAAATACTTTTGAGCCCATCAATCACGAGGGAAGAAAAGGTCCTAGCCATATCAGGTCAGGATCATGGATGGATGACCCCCGTAATCAACTACCTCAAATCGGAGACACTCCCTACAAATAAGAAGGAGGCGAAGAGGCTAAGACGAGAAGCACAATACTACACCATCATAAACAGCATCCTATATAAGAGAGCGATGTCGACACACCTATTAAAACGTGTGCCGACCTCCAACACTAAGGAGGTCTTGGAAGAAATACACAGTGGCATATGTGGTAACCATTTTGGAGCACGAGCTCTCTCCAAAAAAGTACTCCCAGGCGGATTCTTTTGGCTGACTTTACAAAAGGAAGCAACAGAGTTCGTAAAGACATGTCCACCATGTCAAAAACATGCTAACTTCCACATCGCCCTACCAGAGGAGCTCATTAGCGTAACATCACCTTGGCCGTTCGTAAAATGGGGATTCGACCTCCTGGGTAGGGGTGGCAACAGGGCGGGTAGTGGCGGGTTTTTGCTCTACCCGACCCCGTCCCGCCCTACAAAAAACCCGCATGAAACCCGCCTCGCCATACCCGCGGGTAGTAAAATGTTAAACCCTAACCCGCCCCTACCCGCCCCTGCGGGTACCCGCCCCGCCCCTACCCGCCCTTATAATTATTAAATACAAAAAATAAAATAAAATTTTAAAAATTATATAACCACCATTTACATACATAACATAAATTAAAGTAAAAATTTATATATAATATAATATTATTAATTATTTTACTAATTATTTTATATATGTTACATATATTATATACCGGGGCGGGTAGGGGCGGATTTAGCCTAAACCCGACCCCGTCCCGTCCCGTTAAAACCCGCTCCGGTGCGAGGGCGGGTAATTACCCGCCCCGAGCGGGTAGGGGCAGCGTGGGTACCCGCGGGTTTGGGTAGTGTTGCCACCCCTACTCCTGGGACCCTTTCCAGAAGGATTAGGACAAGTCAAGTTCCTCATTGTAGGGGTCGATTACTTCACAAAATGGATTGAGGCAGAGCTCCTAGCTAATGCCACTGCTCAAATAAGTAAGAAATTCTTATATAGAAACATTGTCACAAGGTTTGGGGTTCCTCACTCCACCACCACAGACAATGGCACTCAATTCACAGACGCAGGTTTCAGGAAGTTGGTAGCTGACTTGAAAATAAAGCACCAATTCACATTCGTAGAACACCCCCAGGCTAATGGACAAGCAGAAGCTGCCAACAAAGTCATACTAGACGGGTTAAAACGGAGACTACAGGACGCAAAGGGAGCCTGGGCTGAAGAACTTCCACAAGTCCTCTGGGCATATCGGACAACTCCACACTCCACCACGAGGGAATCACCTTTTCGACTGGCTTACGAAATGGAGGCAATGATCCTAGTGGAGATCGAAGACGGATCCTTCAGAACGATCCACTATAGTGAAGAGGCCAAGTCCCAACTTCAAACGGAAGAGCTCGACCTACTTCCAAAAATCTGAGAAAGAGCTCGGATCACGGAGGAAGCATTAAAACGTCGAATGGCCTCAAGATACAATCGGAAGGTAGTACAGCAAAGTTTTTCCAACAACAACCTCATCCTAATCCGAAATGATATCGGAACAAGTCGACCAGGAGAGGGAAGCTAGTAGCTAACTGGAAAGGACCCTACCGAGTCACAGAGGTACTGGGAAAAGGCTACTACAGGGTGTCCGAGCTCGAGGGGCGAGAGCTACCAAGGTCATGGCGCGCCTGCAACCTAAGAAGGTGTTATAGTTAGGAGGTAATAAAAGATCTTAAGTTAAGGTGCACTCTTTTTCCTGAAAAGGTTTTTTAACGAGGCACCAAGCCAAGATCCGCAAAATTTCCTGACTTAGAAGGGTAAGCACCCACATGTATATTTTGTTTGCCTATATGCCTACTTTCTATTGGAATAAAACTTTTCAGATTCTCTACAAAGTTTCTCTCCCAAGACGCATTAATCTGAACGCAAAAATTCATCGTCTGATTATAAAGCTACAAGTCGGCAAGGTGAAAACCAAATTCACCGCCCGACCACCATGAAAATCAAATTCATCGTCCGAATTTCTACAAAGGTTGGCAAGGTGAAAACCAAATTCACCACCCGACTTTGACAAGGTCGGCCAAGTGAGAACCAAACTCACCGCCCGATTTCTACAAAATCGGTAAGATGAAAAAGCGATAAAAATAGATTAATGAAAAAAGTTATAAAAAGTAATCCATAGAAAGAGTCCTGACGAGATCTGAGAAAAAATGGATTACTAAAAATAACTTGGGACGGACCGACATGAAGAAGTCGGACCAGACTAATCAAAGCGACAAGGTTATAAAAAGTAATCCATCGAAAGAGGCCTGGCCAAGCCTAACTAAAAATGGATTACTAAATATAACTCGAGAAGAATCGACAAGAAAAGTCGGACCAACAAAAGGCGTGCACTAGAAGGGACACAACTCGACCTAAAAAGCCACGACCTCACAAAAAGCTATCAGAATTGTTCAGACTAAAAAGGTTCCATGAGAGCACTAGCAAGTCATCGAACAAAGCTAGCCTCAAAGGTCACTCCGACTAAAGTAGGAAACGAACAAACATAAAGGCAATCAAAAGAGGTCGGACAGCAAAGTCCAACACTCTAAAGATTCCTGGAAGCATTAAAGGTTGCAAGACAACATACCAAGAGAGACAAAGCTACTACAATAAAAACTCAAAAGGCCACCTGAAGGTCAACCTCAAGAGTTCAAAAGCATTTGTTTTTTCCTAAATAAAGTTGCTAAGAAAAGCAACTGAAATGTTAAGGCCAAACCAGGGCTCAATTACAAGAAAGGAGAGTTTAAAAGCCCACAAATCGGGCTATACAAAATACATCAGAAAGAGTCACAGGGAATCTAAGTTCTCCTCAGGAGCGGCACCCTGAGTCGTTGGGGGAGGAATGATCTTCATCAGAATCGCATCTACAGTCCCATCCTCCCGGTTTAAGATCTGGACGTCAGGGTCGGACTCAGGGTGGCCAACCTCAGCAGCAGGAGTCGAAGAAGTTGTCGCAGAAAGAGCTTTGACTGGCGGCTCAGGGGGAGGACCATCCTCCTCATCTTCATCAGGGGCAGGAATAATTTTACCATTTTCAACGACGTTATCCAAACTAAAAAGACTCAGGTCGAGCTCGGGAGCAAGAACTCGGACCTGAGCTTTAAGGTTCTCATATGCATTCGTCACACTACCCACGAGATGGCCTTGAAGCTCAGAATAGTCAGCATAAGCCGATTCAAGCCTCTCCTTGACCTCCAGCAACTCGCCATAAGTTCGAGTATAACTTTCCTTCGACTTCCTGGCCATCTCCTCAGCCAGATTCGCAGCAGCCTCCGCAGCAACAGCCCTGGATTTCTCCTTCTCCACATCCAGCTCCAGCTTAGCCACTTTGGCATCTAGCTCATCCTTCAACCCCTTGATCCTGTCAAACTCTGACTTGGCTTCCTGCATAAAGGCTTTCATCGCGTGAACAGGGAAATCTTGGATTAAGTGAAACAAACCCGCACTCATATGCGCCATCCGCACACTATTGCTGGTGATAATATCTAGGTGGTGCAGGATAGACACGTCGTCTATGGGAAGTCGGCCATAAGGAGCGATCTGGTTATCCGCAAACCCCACAGCATCAAAGTTAGTGGCATCCAGATTGAAAGGCTCAATAGTCCTTTACTTCTTGGGAGGAGGACCGGTAGCAGAAGGAGAGGCGGCACCAGAGGTCGGTTGGGGAGGATCAGAAGTAACCATGCGAACCTGGGCAGTTGGTATGACCTTCCTCGGCCCAGCGGTGTCCAAGGTCGACCTCTTCAGAGTAACTTTTGAGGACCCCTCCTCGGGACCTTTGGCCGAGATGTTCTGGGCCGCAGTCGCCTTCCTCGCCCTCTTAAAGGCCTTCATAGAATCAGTGGTCTTTACCATCTCTGAAAAAACAATAAAAACTAGAATTGCAAGTGAAAAAAGGATGGATTGATAAAACAAAAAAATAAAATAAGGATAAAAAGCCAGCAAAGAAATCAGCAAACTACCCAATTCAGTTTGGAGAAGTGAGGGGTCCCCTAAAAACTTCTTCGTCTCGAGATGGGGAGGTTGCCCCCAATTCTCCTCCAACACATGCACAAGGGCCTACTAAACCTCATCTAACATTTCCCACGAATACTTAGACACTACCGCATTCTTTTGTTAGCATAAGGGGAAGGCAGGTTCATTATTCTGTTCCAAGAAGAAAGGCCGAGCTCCTTCAGCAGCTCGGACCTTGAAATAATAGTTTTTAAAGTCCCTAAAAGACTCATCATACATGGAGAAAACTTTCTTTCCCTAGGTAGCATGGAAAGAAACCCAAGAATCCTTCTTCTTAGCTACCCCAGGCTTCGTCAAAACAAAGAGGTAAAGAAAGAGAGTCTAAGAAGGTCGAACATCCAGTTCTTGACACAACAGTTGGAAGATTTTTATGAAGCCCCACGAGTTCGGGTGAAGCTGAGAAGTAGCTATGTTACAGGACCACAACAGGTCGGTCTCGAAGGAAGTGAAAGGAATGGTGATATTCATTTGGCTAAAAAAGTAGTCATACGCATAAAGAAAGGATGTTCCCCCTATGTCAAAGAAGGAAAACAAACCCTCTCATCAGGGTCAGGCGCTACCAACTCGTAGTTTTTCTCCTGATCTCTATTACTACAAATCCTATTATGCCTCCTAAGTCGCACACAGTACTCAGAATCGGCCACGGAAACACACATCAACACGATGGAGTCCAGCCAGTCAGACATGCCCTCGGGGACTTTGGTGGACGTCTCGACAATGTTTTTGTGAGAAGACATGGGTCAACTAGTCCTACAGTAAGAAAAGGAAAAATGGGTTACTAATCAAACAGCTCAAGAAAATAGCTCGGACAAATATGGAGATAGCTCGGGCAAAAGAATACGAATGTTAGGAGTCAGATACAGCAGTAAAAGGAAACCCCAGGACTCACACCAAGGTCCAGGGGCATCTTTTGGAGGCAGTAATAGAGTAAGGATTCAGGAAAAATCTTGCAGCCTAAATCCTAAAAACAAAAAAAGATCGAATACCCCTCTCTAGCAAAGAGCATTTTACACAAAACAGTAGGAAAGCCACCATCGTCAAAACAAGATCGCACAAAGAAATCGTTAAAAGATACAACTCTTTTGCCGAAGCACAGTTCACATTCAAAGATCTATGCATAAAGAAGTCATAGGGACAAGCAACAAAACAAAACCCTAAACAGCATCAAAGCACACGTTACAGCAACAATCAGGCACAGCAAACGCAGAAAGGTTCAAACTTTCCAACATGAATACAAGCAAGATAAAAACTTTTCAAAATCAAAACAATGCAAACACAAAAGGAACGGCGTGGAAAGTAAAAAAGAGAGAAGAAGAAAACCAACCTGCAGAAAAGAAGGAGATGATAACTGATCATAGATTGAAGCAAACAACCAAAACGACACCAGCAAATCACCTTTCGAGTAAAAGAAAAGGGAAGGGGCGATGATACAAAAGCGAAAGGGTAAGCAGAAGAGAAGGAGTTCCAGCGAGCAAGAGAGGAGAAACTGAAAGAAGCTTTGAAATTCATAAATGAGATACAAAGAGGGAAACAAAGGAAACGGCAAAGAGTTAATAAGTTTTACTCATGCATGTTTCCAAGGAAATGTAAAACGCGCGTTGCAATTAAAAAGAGTGAGAAAAATGCTGCATTCAAATCACTAAAAGGAGTTCTACCATAAAGACCGACAAAAATGCTCGAGCTTGGCTTCTCCAAAAAAGAGATCGAAGTCTAAAAAAGATTCGACCTCAAAAAAGAAGATCGCACTCAAGCAGGAGCACTGTTCATGTCCTGGGTCGAGCTGTACGACCCGGGCTGATTAAAAATAAGTCGACCGACCTCTTCAAGTCTGGAATTCCCAACCTCTTCTCAAAGAGTTCGGGTAAATCGCCATAGAAGCCCAAAAGAAGGCCCAAACGAAGGAACACAGTCCAAATCTAAAGATAGCTAAAGCCTAGAAAGATAAAGGCGGTTCCCCTTAAAGATAAGATGACTTCACACAAAGATAAGATAAGATAACTGTCTTATCTCCAGAAAGGTCACTCCACACTATTATAAATACACTGGACCACCCAGGTATAACTCATACTCTGATTCTACAAAAATCCTGATTAAAGCCCATGCTAACTTAAGCATCGGAGTCTCTTGTAGGTACCACCACCTTCCGGTGACGAAGGATCAGCAGCATCTCCAGCTCCACCAGATCCAACAAGTCGGACACGATAGCTCCGGCCACCACTGTAGATCTCATCCGAAATCGACCTCTAGTTTCAGGTAACCTACGGAACAGTTTCCAAGTGGGTGGAGGCGATCCCCACTATAACCGATGATGCTAATGTAGTGATTTCTTTTGTTCGGAATAACATTATATGCCGCTTTAGATCACCACGAGCAATCGTGAGTGATCAAGGCTCGCACTTTTGTAACAAAAGAATGGCAGGGCTAATAAAGAAGTATGGCATCATCCATAAAGTGGCCACGACATACCACCCCCAAACAAATGGCCAAGCCGAGGTCTCCAATCGGGAAATCAAGAGCATATTGGAAAAGGTTCTGAAGCCTCATTGGAAAGATTGGAGTTCAAATCTCGGTGATGCGCTTCAGGCCTACCGAACGGCTTACAAGCCACCGATTGGTATGAGCCCATTCTGGTTGGTCTATGGGAAGGCTTTCCATCTCCCGGTGGAGATAGAGCATAAGGCGTCCTGGGCTGTAAAAGAATGCAACACAGGATTTGGGGTTGGATTCAAAAGGAAGTTACAATTGGTGAAGCTTGAGAACCTTCGATTGGAAGCCTATGAGAATTCAAGGCTTTACAAGGAGAAGATGAAAGTGGTGCATGATCAAAACATAAAAAGGAGAGAGTTTAGAGCTGGAGAACTAGTTCTCCTTTATAACTCTAGGCTAAGGTTGATGCCCGGAAAGCTAAGATCAAGGTGGGAAGGCCCTTATAGAGTAGAGAAGGCCGAACCATATGGGGTCTACCACCTAAGGCAACCTTCAAGCCCAAACATCTTCAAAGCGAATGGTCATCGTCTAAAGCTATACCATGGAGAGAAGATGAAAAGCAACAAAGAGGTTGAGGTGTTCCTTCTTGAGGATGCACCTGAAGGCGAAGAGATTTGAGCACATGACCGTCCAACTTAAGGACGTTAAACAAAAGTGCTAGGTGGGAGACACCCCACCACGGTATGATTGCTCTTTGTTTTTAGCTCATTGTATATAGCTTTTTGCATCTTTGTGACTTTTGTGATTACTTGATTTGCGAGTTTGTCCATAGTATAGCTGACTTTGCTTAATTTTTGTGTCAAATTAATCATGAGGAGTCCATTGAGAATGGTTTGATTGAATTGAGATGTTGAAGACATGATAAGGGTTGAGTGTTACATGACAATTTTGATGTTTTTGACCCCTTTAGCATGCATTACTACAAATTTGTGCTATAATTGCGCCTGCTTATGTGCATGTTAAAAAAAAAAGGGCATCCACGCGTAAGCATGCTGTACGCGTACGCGTCGATTGCGTATTTTGGACTCTCTGGTACAAAAACCAGAGAGTTGTGCCCACTTTGTGCCCATTTTGTGCCTAAGGCACAATTGCGACCCACGCGTAAGCGTGGGTGATGTAACGACCCAACTTCTAGCATGTCTAGATCATACTAGAAATCGAATGTTACCAACTTTTTTTTCCTTTTTGTATTATTAATTAATAAATATAAGCCTGTACGTTGTTAAAACCCCGCGAATTTTACAAGTAAATTTTTTTTAACAAGAATAATTTAAAGTCGCATACCTTCCATATATCAAGGGATAATTAAACATTCACATACATAAGACAAAAGATAATAGAATATGGAACAACACACTATAATATACATCATGTTACAGAAGTGGCTCAGTTATATAAGCATAGAGCTATAGTACAACACCCCTAAGTCAGTGACTCATATAGTATATACATATATGTACATAAGACGCCCCAGGGCCTGGCCTGACCAAAAGCCCCTAAGGTGGCACCCAGGCTAGCCTAACTCTATGATATGCCTATTCCCTCTAATCATGCTAACAAAAGTGAGGGAGACACTCTAATGTACTGAAGTTAGACTAGGTGTCTCAAAAAGTCTCCTCAATCCTGGTCTAGAGTACCTCACGGAAAATCACCGGGCAAATGGTGATGCTCGCCTGCTGGCGCCTCGCCTGGCTCATCGTCATCGCTGTCAGAGGAGATAACTATGAAGTTAGGATCTTCCTCTGGATCTTCTTCTTCCTCGTCCTCTTCTTCTGCCGGAGTGATAGCAGAGGAACCACTGCTGGCCACAGGAACCATAAAAGGATAGCTACCAAACAAAATACATTCTAGAGAAGGAGGTGGCGCCTCCATGATCTGATCATACTCATGTCCCTGCTGCTCATCAAAGACAGGAGGCTCGATCGGCTCAGGTAAAGGATCAAGCTCGGGTTGTAACACAGGAACACCCCACTCATCAAGGACAAAAGGTGCAGAAGGTGCCTCATGGATATGCTGGGCAGGTATAGGCTCATCAGGTAGAGGAGGTTTAGGTGGAGGAGGATAGTCAGGTGGAGGTGGCATCTGCTCCTCAGGATGAGGTATCCCAGGTCCGCCGGGGTGTAACCAAGATAAAGGAAAGTCATAGGGTGCATCAGGATTAAAGTATGCTATCCTAATAGGGTACTGGAAAGGTCTACCACGAACTACATAATTACGGATACGAGGTACCGTACAGTAGATGTAATACTCGCCACGCACCGGGTCCTCGTGGATGTACGGTGGATCAATCTCGTAGAATAGGACTCCCGTGTCCATCTGTAGAGGTGTAAGGGGTAAGAACTGGGGAGTTCTTAGTAAGGTCGGGGTTTACAGTTAAGTTCATTTATAATATCCGTGGTCATAGAAGTATAAATAAATATAGAGTAATATGTACATATCAGCAACATAAACTAACACATGAACAAGAGAGAAAATAGGAAGTAAATGCACATTCACACATTAATATGCAATCACACAGTTATGCTCAAACAAACAAGGGATAGAACAAGAACACAAGAAGATAAGCAATAAATAATGCACAAACAAGTATGATGCATGTCTGTCCCTACTGTAGGTAATGAGCTCATTTGTCGGTTTCGACCCGCACCCGATGCAATCCGACCCTCTAAGTCAGATAAGGCCTTCCCAGAACTTAATCCCAGATTAAGTACCACATACCCTCTACCACGTTCTCTCGACTTGCAGGGCTGGTATTTGCTCAGGTCTCAATATACCGCAGGTATGCAAGTTAGGCCTCTACCAAGCATTCAGCTTGCAGGGCTGTTACTACTCTACCGCAGCCTGTCTGGGAAGCAACATCACAATACGGGCGTCCCCGCACAACATTCACAAGCATTGCCCGAAGGATCATAATTCACATATAACCATACTTTCCATCATTTAGCAATCATCATAAATCAAGCATTACAACATCACAGAAAGCTCATTTTACAATTCTCTGTTTACTCTGTAAGGTCAGGTACATAGCTATATCACTTTTAACTCCTTTTCTTTTTAACTTAAACACAGGTTTCAAAATCTTGTTTCTTTATCTCATATACCTCTATATCTTCTCTTATACCTCTTAGGTGTTTAGTAAAGGAAATTAGAGAATTCTGGACTCAAATCCGCCTTCCTGAGGCTTTCAGGAAAAAACTGTCTTTTTATCAATATTTTATTATTATTAATAAAATAATATTATTATTAAAGTAATATTATTAATAAAATAATGAGTAATTACCCAAATCAGTCCCCAAGGATTTTAAAAGCAGACACTTTAGTCTCCAAAAAAAATTAATACACAAATCAATCCCTAAGGTCTTACTTTGGCGGACAAATCAATCCCCAATTCATTTTTCTTGGGGACTAAAATGTCCGTTTTTAATATCCTTGGGGACTGATTTGGGTAATTACTTTGCCTGAAAAATGAACTGGGGACTGATTTGTCCGCCAAAATAAAACCTTGGGGATTAACCTGTGTATTAATTTTTCTTGGGGACTAAAGTGTCCACTTTTAAAATCCTTGGGGACTGATTTGGGTAATTACTCTAAAATAATATATTAATATTTTATTATTAAAATAAAAATATTTTATTTAACTTTCAAAAATTGTATTTTGACCCCCGGACTTCTTGGGAATTGCACTTTGACCCCTATAACTTTTAATATTTGCACTTTAGCCCCTCAACTTTTGATTAATTAATTTTCAACCCCAAACTTTTAATAATTGCATTTTGACCCCAAAACTTCTTAAATACACGTTTTCATGTTTTTCCAAAAACCAAAAACATTTTTTTTTCAATCTTTTCGGAAACCGATTTGAACCCGATTTTTATCAAACCAAAGAGAAACTTTTCAGCCATCAAATACACATCAAATAAGCATAAAAAATCATGATTTTCATGGCTGGAATGTCACGTTTTCCAGCAGCACCAACAGCCACATCAAAACCATCATAAACATGATTTTCAAGCATTAAACAACAAGATTCCATGATCAATCCATCACACAAACACCCAAAATCAAATCTCAAGCAACAAGATCTGGTTTAACACTTCAAGAACACAGCCAATCATTGATTAATTTACCAAACCTTAGCTCCTTTGCTGCTGTCCGAGATTGCACTAAAAACAAGCTTCCAGAAGCACTTTTACGCCTATTTTAACATCAAAAACAACTTTAGAATCTTATGAACCATGAAGGCTGAAGCTTCATGATGATGAAAAGAAGGTTTTCCTCACCTTAAGGTAACTAGAAATCATGTTTTCTTGGAGCTTTTGGTGATTGAATAAGAGATCCTAAGAGAAAACATGAAGAAAACATCATTAACTTAAGGAACCACCATGGCCAAATCTTCAAGGAGGAGGAGCAGCCTTCATACCTTGATTTACTCCATGAAAAGTGACATAGAAATGAAGAGGAGGAAGAGGTGAACACTTTGGTAAGATTAGATTTTTGATAGGGGTTTCGGTTTGAGAAAGAACGGAGAAAGTAGCTCAGGTGTTCATGGAAGCTTCATGGTTTTCTTTCATGGTGTTCTAAGCTTTTCCAAGAACAAAAATGATAGCCAAGCTGTCCTAGGGAGGCCGTGGCTTTTGGATGATGATTATCCAAAAGTTACTTGTCAAAATATCTCAGAAAAGGATAATTACTAAAGCTAGATGTATTAGAACTTAAGTAATTACACTACTAATGGATAAACATTAAGTTACTTCGTGTAAATGACACTAGTAACTGGATAATCATAAGAATAAAAGATATATGATGAAGCATTAGCAGTGCTAAGTTCATCTAAGAATGCCGGTATTATCCGTTACTGATAGATTTCAAGCTCAGTTATTATATTACTAAACATAAATCAACATTAATCACAGTAGAGAAGATAATAATATAATATTCTGAATAAAATAATAATATATGAATATTATATTAATATAATTTTTCTCTCGAAATTCGTGACCGGCTCGTCACATAGAGACTAACCACGGAAATCAGAATTTTGAAATTGGGGCCCGAAGTGGCTCAAAAACGCAACTCTTCGCGACGTGCCTACTTAGATTAGGAGAGGTGTCCTGTGCAATCAAGTTGCTGACTCAGCAGCTTGATGACGCAGCACCTGTGCAGTGGAGGTGCTTATATGCATAGAAATTCCTAAAAATTCTGTAAAAATTCCGTTTGATCCCGAAAAAGCGTCGTTTCTTCGGGGCTAGGCCGTTACATTCTACCCTCCTAAAAGAAAATTTTGTCCTCAAAATTTCAATTACCCGAAAAGAGAAACGGGTAGTCTGTTCTCATCTTATCTTCCAGCTCCCATGTGTACTATTTATTTCCAGTTTGTCCCCATGCTACCTTAACCAATGATACTGTCTTGTCTCTAAGCTGTTTGTCACTTTGTTCCACAATCCTGACTGGTAGGGTTTGATATGTCAAGTCGGCTCGCAGCTGTACTGTCTCTGGTTGTAAAACGTGGCTTTCGTGGGATTATACTTTTTGAGTTGTGAAACATGAAAAACATCATGAAGGTTTGACAAATAAGGAGGGAGAGCTACTTGGTATGCTACTGGACCGACTCTTTTAAGAATTTGAAAAGGACCTAAATATCGTGGATTCAATTTCTTAGTCCTAAGAGCTCTACCTATTCCAGTCGTAGGTGTCACTCTTAAGAAGATATGGTCACCTTCGTTAAATTCTAAGGGCCTACGCCTATTATCTGCATAGCTCTTTTGTCGACTTTGGACAGTTTGAATCTTCTCTCGAATGTGCTTAATCCGTTCGGTAGTTTCTTGTACCAAGTCTGGCCCCAAAATCTTGCCTTCCTCCTTGTCATACCAGCATAATGGTGATTGACACTTTCTTCCGTAGAGGGCCTCATATGGTGCCATTCCGATACTCTGTTGATAACTGTTGTTATAAGCAAACTCAATCAATGGCAAGTATTTGTCCCAGTTACCCTGTTGGTCCATTACGCAAGATCTCAACATATCCTCCAAGGTACGAATTGTTCGTTTTGTCTGTCCATCAGTCTGTGGGTGATATGCTGTACTTAAGTGCAACTTCGTCCCAAAAGCTTTCTCTAGAGCTCCCCAAAATCTAGAAGTAGACCTTGGATCTCTGTCTGACACAATTGATGAAGGTATTCCATGCAATCGTATTATCTCCTGAATGTATAACCGGGCGAGTTTCTCCAAGCTGTGACCAATTTGAATTGATAGAAAATGCGCTGATTTTGTCAATCGATATACAATTACCCAAATTGCATCATGCCCAGCAGAGGTTCTTGGTAACCCAGTAACAAAATCCATCATAATCTCTTCCCATTTCCATTGCGGTATCTCTAATGGTTGCAGGGTTCCAGGTGGTTTTTGATGTTCCACCTTAATCTTCTGGCAAGTGAGACACTTTGAAACATACGTTGCTATATCTTTCTTTATTCCCGGCCACCAGAACATCTTCTTCAGATCTTGGTACATTTTAGTCGTTCCGGGATTGATAGAAAATCTGCTTTCATGAGCTTCGGTCAGAATGTTCTTTCTCAAGTCCTCCTGAGTAGGTACACAAATTCTGTTCCTATATCTCCATATTCCCTCTTTATCTTGGCGTACCTCTTTCGGCTGGTCTGCCTTCATCCGTGTTAACCATGTCAGCATTCCTGAATTCTGGGCTTGAGCTTGCTGAATAGCTATCTTAAAGTCAGATGTTAATTGTAGTCGCGCCATAACAACTCCTCTTGATGTCTCTCTCATTCCTAATTTTAAGTTTTCAAAGGCTGAGATCATTTCTTCTTCCTTGATTATCATCCAGGATATGCCCAAACTCTTCCGACTCAAAGCATCTGCGACTATATTTGCCTTCCCAGGATGATAGCTTAACTTAAAATCATAATCTTTTAAGAATTCCATCCATCGCCTCTGCCTCATATCAAGGTCTTTCTGATCAAAGATATACTTCAAACTCTTATGATCAGAGAAGACTTCAAATTGGGCTCCGTACAAATAGTGCCTCCAAATCTTAAGTGCAAAGACCACTGCTGCTAATTCCAAATCATGTGTCGGATAGTTCCTTTCGTGAGATCTTAGTTGTCTCGAAGCATAAGCTACCACATTCCTATGCTGCATCAATACACATCCAAGTCCCTTAGAAGAAGCATCACAATACACCTCAAAAGGTTCCTGTGGGTCTGGTAACACCAAAACTGGCGCCATCGTCAACTTTTCCTTTAAAGTTTCAAAGCTTTCTTCACACTTCTCTGTCCACTCAAACAGAACTTCCTTCCTAGTAAGGCGAGTCAAAGGTAAAGCTATCTGTGAAAAACCCTTGATAAACCGCCGATAGTATCCTGCTAACCCCAAGAAACTACGAACTTCTGTGACTATCTTGGGTTGCTTCCATTGTACTACAGCCTCGATCTTTAAAGGATCTACAGTTATTCCATCTCGTGTGATCACATGTCCCAAGAATGCCACTTCTGTGGCCCAAAACTCACATTTCGACAACTTCGCATATCGCTTCCGTGCTCTTAATATTTGCAACACAATCCTCAAATGCTCTCCATGTTCTTCTTCTGTCTTGGAATAGATGAGGATATCATCTATAAAGACTACCACAAACTGATCTAGATACGGATGAAAAATGTGATTCATATAATCCATGAATACAGCAGGAGCATTAGTCAGTCCAAAGGACATAACCGTATACTCATAGTGACCGTACCTAGTTCGAAAGGCAGTCTTAGGTATATCTGATTCCTTCACCCGGATTTGATGGTAACCTGACCGCAAATCAATCTTCGAGAATACTGTCGCACCTCTCAGCTGGTCCATCAGATCATCTATCCTTGGGAGTGGATACTTGTTCTTGATTGTGATCTTGTTCAATTGCCGATAATCCACACATAACCTCATTCCACCATCCTTCTTCTTTACTAGTAACACTGGAGCTCCCCATGGTGATACACTCGGACGAATAAACTTCTTCCCCAGCAATTCATTCAACTGCTTCTTTAACTCTGCTAATTCCAACGGTGACATCCGATACGGTGCTATAGAAATTGGTCCGGCTCCAGGAACCAGATCAATACTAAACTCTATCTCTCTCTGAGGTGGAAACTCAGGTATCTCATCCGAAAAAACATCAGGGAACTCCTTCACCACTCGGATTTGCTCCAAGTCTTGTTCATTAGTTTCTGAGCTAGCCGATAGTAGAACGTAACCCTCTAACCCACTATTACTAGAAATAACTCTTAGGGAATTCAAATAGAAAGTACAAGACTCAACTGGTTCAGTGTGCATTTCAGATGATGGAAATGTAGCAATTCGTTTAAAACAATCAAGGAAAACATGATGCTTGGACAACCAATGTAGACCTAAGATAATATCTAAACCACACAAAGGCAAACAAACCAGGTCATGTATAAAAGTCCTAGCCTCAATAACAAAAGGCACCTGTTGATATACTTGACTAGTCAAGGCATTTTGAGATGTGGGTGTACGAACAATTAGATTATAATCTAACAAGGTGAAATTTAATCCCAACTCATGCGCAACAGTCTCAGAAATAAATGAATGTGATGCACCAGAGTCATACAGTACAGTTAAGAGTCGAGATTTGACATAACACTGACCTTGAATTAGGGAGTCTGATTTCATTGCGTCATTAGCAGTCATAGCAAACACACGTCCTTACTGTCGCGGCCTATCTATTCCTTGTACTGGCTTCTTCGGACAGTCCTTAGCCATATGTCCAAGCTGACCACAAGAAAAACAGATAACGCCTGTAAGCTGAAAAGGTCTACCTCCATGCTCCTTTCCGCACTGCCTACATACTAGTCGCATCTGCGCCTGCTGAGGTCGCTTACCCATATCCTGTCTCATTCTTCCTTCATTCCCTCCTGTAGGACGTGCATGAACATTTCTATTCGGATTGTACCTTCGTGAAGGCATTTCTCCCTGCTTAAAATTCCTTCCCTGAGGAGCTGTATATTGATTATAATTCTGAAAAGAAGATCCTGGGCGATTCATCCGAGCTGCAGCTATCTTCTTACCACAGTCCTCTACTAGCTGACTCTTATTAACCAACTCCGCAAAATTCCGTATTTCCAATGGAACCACTGAGTTCAACAAATCTTCATGGAGTCCCCCTTCAAATTTTAAACATTTCCACTCTTCGAAATCTGCTGGATTCCCTTGACAAACCTTGGAAAAACGACATAACTCTTCAAACTTCCTTGTATACTCAGCAACAGACATACTTCCCTGTTTCAACTGCATCAACTCCATCTCCTTTGCCTCACGAGTAGCTCTAGGAAAGTACTTCTTATAGAACTCTTCTTTGAAAACATCCCACAAAATATTACCCTCATCTTGCTGCAGTAAACGTTGAATGCCCTGCCACCAGTGCTGAGCATCCCCTTCCAACATATAAGTAGCAAATTCTACATACTGTTCTTCCGGGACATGCTGTGCCCTCAAGGACCTTACTATGCCTCGAAACCAATTATCAGCTTCAGTTGCTACAGTCGTACCTTTGAACTTCGGTGGATTAACTTTCAAGAAAGCAGCTAATGTCATAGGCCTATCATGATTCATGTTATCTCCTTCACCGTTCCCACCATTCTCACCATTACGGTCATTGTTACGCTCTCAATTATGTTTCCCCAGACGGTTAACTGCTTGGGTAGTAGTAGTCGCCGTTTCACGCACAGCCTCAGCCATAGCGTGAATCACAGCAAACAGATTATCATCGTTTCGTGGCGGATTGTTAACAGTAGACCTTTCCCGATCGCTACATCTCCGTGGAGGCATCCTGATTCTGTTCATACCAAACAATCAATACCAAGGTGATCAGTCTTAATACCTCAAGTTGGGCGTGAACATTATCAGAATGAAAGCATAAAGACATTCATGCAACACATATCACATGGATACCCTATAAGCATGAGACACACCACAGAGCATGCAATAAAGCATGATTCAGTCCATTCCCCAAGCTCTAACAGGAAGAACCGCTCTGATACCAAATTGTAACGACCCAACTTCTAGCATGTCTAGATCATACTAGAAATCGAATGTTACCAACTTGTTTTTCCTTTTTGTATTATTAATTAATAAATATAAGCCTGTACGTTGTTAAAACCCCGCGAATTTTACAAGTAAATATTTTTTAACAAGAATAATTTAAAGTCGCATACCTTCCATATATCAAGGGATAATTAAACATTCACATATATAAGACAAAAGATAACAGAATATGGAACAACACACTATAATATACATCATGTTACAGAAGTGGCTCAGTTATATAAGCATAGAGCTATAGTACAGCACCCCTAAGTCAGTGACTCATATAGTATATACATATATGTACATAAGATGCCCCAGGGCCTGGCCTGACCAAAAGGCCCTAAGCTGGCACCCAGGCTAGCGTAACTCTATGATATGCCTATTCCCTCTAATCATGCTAACAAAAGTGAGGGAGACACTCTAATGTACTGAAGTCAGACTAGGCATCTCAAAAAGTCTCCTCAATCCTGGTCTAGAGTACCTCACGGAAAATCACCGGGCGAATGGTGATGCTCGCCTGCTAGCGCCTCGCCTGGCTCATCGTCATCGCTGTCAGAGGAGATAACTATGAAGTTAGGATCTTCCTCTAGATCTTCTTCTTCCTCGTCCTCTTCTTCTGCCAGAGTGATAGCAGAGGAACCACTGTTGGCCACAGGAACCATAAAAGGATAGCTACCAAACAAAATACATTCTGGAGAAGGAGGTGGCGCCTCCATGATCTGATCATACTCATGTCCCTGCTGCTCATCAAAGACAGGAGGCTCGATCGGCTCAGGTAAAGGATCAAGCTCGGGTGGTAACCCAGGAACACCCCACTCATCAAGGACAAAAGGTGCAGGAGGTGCCTCATGGATATGCTGGGCAGGTATAGGCTCATCAGGTAGAGGAGGTTCAGGTGGAGGAGTATAGTCAGGTGGAGGTGGCATCTGCTCCTCAGGATGAGGTATCCCAGGTCCGCCGGGGTGTAACCAAGATAAAGGAAAGTCATAGGGTGCATCAGGATTAAAGTATGCTGTCCTAATAGGGTACTGGAAAGGTCTACCATGAACTACATAATTACGGATACGAGGTACCGCACAGTAGATGTATTACTCGCCACGCACCGGGTCCTCTTGGATGTACGGTGGATCAATCTCGTAGAATAGGACTCCCGTGTCCATCTGTAGAGGTGTAAGGGGTAAGAATTGGGGAGTTCTTAGTAAGGTCGGGGTTTATAGTTAAGTTCATTTATAATGTCCGTGGTCATAGAAGTATAAATAAATATAGAGTAATATGTACATATCAGCAACATAAACAAACACATGAACAAGAGAGAAAATAGGAAGTAAATGCACATTCACACATTAATATGCAATCACACAGTTATGCTCAAACAAACAAGGGATAGAACAATAACACAAGAAGATAAGCAATAAATAACGCACAAACAAGTATGATGCATGTTTGTCCCTACTGCAGGTAATGAGCTCATTTGTCGGTTTCGACCCGCACCCGACGCAATCCGACCCTCCAAGTCAGATAAGGCCTTCCCAGAACTTAATCCCAGATTAAGTACCGCATACCCTCTACCAAGTGCTCTCGACTTGCAGGGCTGGTATTTGCTCAGGTGTCAATATACCGCAGGTATGCAAGTCAGGCCTCTACTAAGCATTCAGCTTGCAGGGCTGGTACTACTCTACCGTAGCCTGTCTGGGAAGCAACATCACAATACGGGCGTCCCCGCACAACATTCACAAGCATTGCCCAAAGGCTCATAATTCACATATAACCATACTTTCCATCATTTAGCAATCATCATAAATCAAGCATTACAACATCACAGAAAGCTCATTTTACAATTCTCTGTTTACTCTGTAAGGTCAGGTACACAGCTATATCACTTTTAACTCCTTTTCTTTTTAACTTAAACACAGGTTTAAAAATCTTGTTTCTTTATCTCATATACCTCTATATCTTCTCTTATACCTCTTCTTAGGTGTTTAGTAAAGGAAATTAGAGAATTCTGGACTCAAATCCGCCTTCCTGAGGCTTTTACGGAAAACTGTCTTTTTATCAATATTTTATTATTATTATTATTAATAAAATAATATATTAATATTTTATTATTAAAATAATAATATTTTATTTAACTTTCAAAAATTGCATTTTGACCCCCGGACTTCTTGGAAATTACACTTTGACCCCTATAACTTTTAATATTTGCACTTTAGCCCCTCAACTTTTGATTAATTAATTTTCAACCCCAAACTTTTTAATAATTGCATTTTTGACCCCAAAACTCCTTAAATACACGTTTTCATGTTTTTCCAAAAACCAAAAACATTTTTTTTCAAAAGTTCATCAGATTTCTGCTTGATTTTCAACTAGTTTTTCAATCTTTTCGAAAACCGATTTGAACCCGATTTTTATCAAACCAAAGAGAAACTTTTCAGCCATCAAATACACATCAAATAAGCATAAAAAATAATGATTTTCATGGCTGGAATGTCACGTTTTACAGCAGCACCAACAGCCACTTCAAAACCATCATAAACATGATTTTCAAGCATTAAACAACAAGTTTCCATGATCAATCCATCACACAAACACCCAAAATCAAATCTCAAGCAACAAGATCTGGTTTAACACTTCAAGAACACAGCCAATCATTGATTAATTTACCAAACCTTAGCTCCTTTGCTGCTGTCCGAGATTGCACCAAAAACAAGCTTCCAGAAGCACTTTTACGCCTATTTTAACATCAAAAACAACTTTAGAATCTTATGAACCATGAAGGCTGAAGCTTCATGATGATGAAAAGAAGGTTTTCCTCACCTTAAGGTAACTAGAAATCACGTTTTCTTGGAGCTTTTGGTGATTGAATAAGAGATCCTAAGAAAAAACATGAAGAAAACATCATTAACTTAAGGAACCACCATGGCCGAATCTTCAAGGAGGAGGATCAGCCTTCATACCTTGATTTACTCCATGAAAAGTGACATAGAAATGAAGAGGAGGAAGAGGTGAACACTTTGGTAAGATTAGATTTTTGATAGGGGTTTCGGTTTGAGAAAGAACGGAGAAAGTAGCTCAGGTGTTCATGGAAGCTTCATGGTTTTCTTTCATGGTGTTCTAAGCTTTTCCAAGAACAAAAATGATAGCCAAGCTGTCCTAGGGAGGCCGTGGCTTTTGGATGATGATTATCCAAAAGTTACTTGTCAAAATATCTCAGAAAAGGATAATTACTAAAGCTAGATGTATTAGAACTTAAGTAATTACACTACTAATGGATAAACATTAAGTTACTTAGTGTAAGTGACACTAGTAACTGGATAATCATAAGAATAAAAGATATATGATGAAGCATTAGCAGTGCTAAGTTCATCTAAGAATGCCGGTATTATCCATTACCGGTAGATTTCAAGCTCAGTTATTATATTACTAAAACATAGATCAACATTAATCACAGTAGAGAAGATAATAATATAATATTCTGAATAAAATAATAATATATGAATATTATATTAATATAATTTTTCTATCGAAATTCGTGACAGGCTCGTCACATAGAGACTAACCATGGAAATCAGAATTTTAAAATTCGGGCCCGAAGTGGCTCAAAAACACAACTCTTCGCGACGTGCCTACTTAGATTAGGAGAGGTTTCCTGTGCAATCAAGCTGCTGACTCAGCAGCTTGATGACACAGCACATGTGCAGTGGAGGTGTTTATATGCATAGAAATTCCTAAAAATTCTGTAAAAATTCCGTTTGATCCCGAAAAAGCGCCGTTTCTTCGGGGCTAGGCCGTTACAGGTGACGCTTACGCGTCCCTTGCCATTTCGCACATCCACGCGTATGCATGGAGGACGCGTACGCGTCGGTTGCATGTTTTGGATTCTCTGGCCAAAAAACCAGAGAGTTGTGCCCCTTTTATGCCTATTCTGTGCCAGGCGACCCACGCATAAGCGTGGCCAATGCGTACGCGTCGATTGTGCTGCATGCCGCTCCTAGTACAAAATCCAGAGAGTCATGCCTCTTTTGTGCCAACTTTGTGCCTAAGGCACAGCTCTGCCCACGCGTGCGCGTCACCTGACGCGTACACGTCCCCCCTCTTTTCTGTAACTCACGCGTACGCGTCCCATCTCCATCCATCCACGCGTACGCGTGGTGTGTGCGCATGCGTCGTATCCCATACACCACTTATGATCAATGCACGCCCTGTTTTATTTTTATTTCAAATTTTCTACCTCCACTTTCTTCTTCCATCCCTTCTCTTCCACTATCTTCTCCCATCACCTTACCACCCTTGTCTCCGGCCACTCCGCCGGCGACCACCACCACCATCTCCGGCAGCCCCATAAGTTCTCTCTTCTCTCTTTTTCCTTCTTCTCCTCTCATATTTTTCACCTACACCCCACCTTGCTCTCTTTCTCTTCTCAAGGTTCACTCCTACTCCTTCATTCTTCTTGTCTCCTCTTCTAAATTTTCTTTCTCTTATTAAGTTGTATTTAGTTTCTTTTTTCTCTTTTCTTCTTTGTTACATTTTTGTTAATTGATTCTTGCTTGTTTGATTTCTCTCTTTTCATATTTTCCATGGGTGTTGGAATTTTGAGTTGTATCTTGCTTTGTTGGATCCTTTTGATATTTCTTGATTCCTTTATGACTATATGGTGTTGTGTTGTTGTTTGGTATTCCAATAGGGGATTTACATGGTTAAATTCTTCCTCTTTTGCTCATGTTTTGAATGTCGCACACCAAGTGTTCGATGAAAGGCACCTTTGCCATTTTAGTTCAATTTTGACTTTGTGCTCTCAACTTGGTGCCTCCTCTTCATACATTTGCCTTTCTTTATGCACGTTGAGCCTATTTTGCTTCATGATTATCATTCTTATGCTCATTCCCATGACTTGCTTCCTTATTAGTGTTGATGCTTGAGTTTATCCTTCTCATGCCTTTTGCATGCTTTACTCACTATTGCATCCCTTGCTAAATGTTATGCCCCTTGATTTTATTATCGTCTTGATCACATGTTGCAACTGTCATGTCCTCAAGACCCACCATTCCTTTTGGCTTTACTTTTCACTTGCATATCATTTTTCCAAATGTTAATTATATGGGTTTAATGTCTCCCCTTTTCCCTTCCTTTTTCAGGATGGCCACCAAAAAAAGCAAGGAGAAGGCATCAAAGACACCGGCCACAAAAAGGGCACCCCAAAAATCAACCTCCAAGGCGCAACCTTCACTCGGAGCTAAGCCCCTCTCAAAGAAGGTGAAGACAATTGTTCATATTGATGAACAAGAGAAAGGAAATCCGGCAAGGGACTCCACAAGGTTCCGCAACCGCCTCTGTGAGCTCATGTTTCCCGCCATGGTTGGGAGGAACTATCATTCCGAGCATCTACTCGCCCCACCGGACCACATTGTTCAGTATGTGATGCCCTGCATTGAGCGGCGAGGATGGGGATTTCTCCTGTGAAGGCCACAAGAGTCCAACCTCTCTTGGGTGATGGAGTTTTACACCAATTACCACTTCCCTTCTCTTCAGTCGGTATATGTGCGCCGGAAGCAAGTCCCGGTTTCGGAAGAGGCTATTCAGCGAGTGCTTAATGTTTCACCGGTACTAGAGGAAATGAATGGCTACCAAGAGGTCCTTCGCCAACGTGATGACTTTGATTTTATTTTTGATTGGGACTCAATCCTTCCGGTCATCGCCCAACCCGAGACATTTTGGACCAAAGGGAGGCGCCGGATGCGACCTAAGTGCATTGACGCACGCTACCTTACAGTGGAGGCTAGGGCATGGGCCCAGATCTTATCTCATTATGTGATGCCTAGCACCCATAAGTCGTCTTTCATGGCGGACCTCGCCCTCCTTGTTTGGTGCATACTCACGGAGAAGCCGGTCAACATCCCTCTCCTCATCCGGCAAGCGATGGGTCGAGTCCATGCCAAGGGCAATCTACCATTCCCCACTTTGGTATCTAATTTGGTTGCCACTGTTGGTGTTCTTTGCGAGGCTATGGACATGATAGCTACAATTCTGGCAAAGGGCAATATCATCCTGACTGGAAAATATCTTCAGCCTCCCTTGGACACCACAAGCCTTAACATAGCCCATCTTCCCACCATTCCTACCACTTCCTCCGCACCACCAAAGTCAACCCATCAATTGCTTGTATAGCTTTATGAGAAGATAGATTGATATGAGAGTCGTAACAAATGCCAATTTGCTTACTTGAAGAAGCTTTGGGGTTGTGCTAACCCGCCTACGGAAGAACCGCACATTTTCTCATCCGCTTCAGACCACAGTGAAGCAAGTACTCAAGGCTCGGATGATGGAGATAGCGACCTCGATCCCCTTTTACGTATCACCCAAGGCACGAAGGACCGTGCAAACTTTTAAGTGTGGGGAGGTCGGTTACCGACTTCCGTAGGTAACATCTCTTCTCTTTTCAACTCCCATGATCTTGATTTTTCTTTCGTTAGTGAGGATAGATTGCATGGTTAGTTTTTTGTATTTGAACACTTTTGGCATGATAGGACTACTTGATTAGTGTGATAACTTCTTTTCCAAGAAATCATCTATAGGGCACACTACCAATTTGAAAATTTTTGGTGTTAATCTTGCTTGAAGAATTTATTTTGGAACATGGTTTTTGAGCTAAGAACACAAGTTTGTGAATTTTGAGCCTAATGGTGTGGTTACATCTTATAACCACTTATTTCCATTCTTGTGTGCATTTTTCTCTTTCTATGAGTGTAATCTTTGATTTGTTTGATTCTTTATGTCCACTATTCCATGTATGAATTCATATACGTGATTGAGGCCATCATTTTATCTAGCTCGCTTACCCAAAAAGCCTACCTTTCATCAACCATTGCTAGCCAACTTTGAGCTTATTTTAGTCCCCTTTGTTCTCAATATTAGCACATTACAAGCCTTAAAGCAAAAAATAATAAATGTTCTTTATTTGAATCTTTGATTAGCTTAGGCTAGTGAGTGTGTGTATCATTCAAGTGTGGGGAAACTTGGGGCATTGGTTGGGAAAAGGTGTGTGTTGTATTTTTGCTAAAAACATATTGGGTACATACTCATGTGTTAATTAAATGTAAAACCATATGCATTGATGCTTGACGAACGTGACCTTCTATCGGTAAAGAAATTTGAAAAATTAATTGCGTTGCAAGTATAGTTTCTAAACCAACAGAGAATCCTTTCGTAAAAAGGTTTTGGTTGTCACTTAAGCAAACCCACTAAAATTTATAATCGAATATTTAAACCTCGAGTCGTATCTGAAGGAATTTTAGGGAAGTATGATTTATTATTGGTTATGGAAAAAGGTGTATTTTTGGGTTTTTGAAATAAGGAACAAGTAATTTAAATGGCAAGAAAAATAAATTAATAATTATAAAAACTCTTGGCAAGGTATAAGAATTGGAAATCCCATCCTAGTTATCCTTATCAGGTGTGAGGAGAATTGTTGTTGCTCCCACTTAGTTAACCCTTACTAAATAAAGGAAAGTCAAGTGGACTAATTAACTTGATTCCTCAAATCCTAGTCAACTCCTGTGGAAAGACTAGCTTTAGAGGGATCTAAATCAATCAGCAATTTCCAATTTTCAATCAACCACTGAGTTTGACAACTCAAGTGTTACCAATTACTTAATCAAAGTCAAAAGGAAAAAATCTAAATTATTTATATCATAAATAGAAAGAAACAAATCATAGATCTGAAATACCTCAAAAATTCATTAAATAGAAAATCCAAATCTAACATGAAGAGTTCATAAGCCAATTTGAAAACATAAGTAATTAACAAGTAAAAGCATTAGAATAAAAAAAAGTAGAAGAGAAACATAAAGTAAAGGAAAATTGAACCTGGAATTGAAGTAATAACCATAAAGTAAAAGAAATCCTAATCCTAAAAACCTAAGAGATAGGAGAGAGCCTCTCTCTCTAGAGAACAACATCTAAAACCCAAAATTGTAAATTATGAATGTTGTATGAATTGTGTCTATTGATTCCCCCATTCTTCGGCCGAAAAGGGTTCCAGAAATTGCTGGGAGCATTTTCTGCAATTTCTGCACGTAGCGTCTGTCACGCGTGCGCGTTGGTCACGCGTGCTCGTCAGTTGGGAGTTTTCCTTATCACGCGTATGCGTCAGTCACGCGTGCGCATCGCTTGTGCTTTTTGTTAGGCGCGCGTTCCCGTCGTCCATGAGTGCACGTCACTTGCGTTTTGCGCTAGGCACGCGTCCGCGTCGTCCATGCGTGCGCATCGCTGCCTGATAAACCCATGTTTCATGATATATTTTGTGCTCAATTTAAGTGATTTATTCAACCCTTCACCCACTTATTCATGTGAAATTGCATGGTTTTACTTTCCCTTCCTTATTATGTGATATATGTGAAAAACATGTTTCCTATGCTTTAAAAATAATTATTTTAATTACCTTTTATTATCATTCGATGTCTTGATTTATGTGTTGAGTATTTTCAGATCTCCTAAGGTAGGAATGATTTAAAGGATGGAAAGAAAACATACAAAAATGGAAGGAAAGCACAAAATGGAGTTTTTGAAGAAACTGGCAGCGACACGAACGCATGGACGACGTAGCCACATGCCTAGCACAAAAAGGCAGTGACGCGAACGCATGACTGACGCGGACGCACACCTTGAGCAGAACACAGATAACGCGTACGCGTGACCGAAGCGAACGTGTGATGCGAAAGCTTCAATGCTCAGCCCAAGCACACACCAAGTGGGCCCGGAAGAAGATTTATGCATCATTTACTTATTTCTGTAAACCCTAGGCTACGAGTTCTCTATAAATAGGACCTTTTGCTATTGTATTTTCATCTTGGCTCTTCTGGTTCCCTCTCTGGGGCCGAAGCCAATGATCACCATTGTCACTTTTGTATTTTCGACGGTGGAGTTTCTACACACCATAGATTAAGGTGTGGAGCTTTGCTTTTCTTCATGAATTAATGCAAAGTACTATTATTTTTCTATTCAATTCACGCCTACTTCTTCTCCAAGATATACTCTTGTTCTTAATTCAGTTAAGTCAGAATGAAGGGGTGACCCGTGACAATCACCCAATCTTCGTTACTCGCTTAGCCAAGGTTGCGTGCCTGACAACCACAAAGTGATCTACATGATGTTCAACGTAGTCATTGGATGACAGCTGGAGTATACTCTCTTGGGTTTCTAATCTAAGATTAGAACCTTCGTGGTATAGGCTAGAATCAATTGGCGGCCATTCCTGAGATCTGGAAAGTCTAAACCTTGTCTGTGGTATTCCGAGTAGGATCTGGGAAGGGATGACTGTGACGAGCTTCAAACTTGCGAGTGTTGGGCATAGTGACAGATGCAAAAGGATCAATGGATCCTATTCCAACATGATTGAGAACCGACAGATGATTAGCCGTGCGGTGACAGCGCATTTGGACCATTTTCACTGAGAGGACGGGAGGTAGCCATTAACAACGGTGAAGCCCAACATAAAGCTTGCCATGGAAGGGAGTATGAATGATTGGATGAAGACAATAGGAAAGCAGAAGTTCAGGAGGAACAAAGCATCTTCATACGCTTATCTGAAATTCTCACCAATGAATTACATGAGTATCTCTATCTTATTTTATGTCTTATTCATCTTTTAATTATCTTAAACTCCATAACCATTTGAATCCGCCTGACTGAGATTTACAAGATGACCATAGCTTGCTTCAAGCCGACAATCTTCGTGGGATCGACCCTTACTCACGTAAGGTTTATTACTTGGACGACCCAGTGCACTTGCTGGTTAGTTGTGCGGAGTTGTGACAAAAAGTTGAGATTACAATTGTGCATACCAACTTGTTGGTGCCATTGATGATCACAATTTCGTGCACCAAGTTTTTGGCGCCGTTGCCGGGGATTGTTCGAGTTTGGACAACTGACGGTTCATTTTGTTGCTCAGATTAGGTAATTTTATTTTATTTTTAAGCTTGTTATTCTTTTAATTTTCGAAAAAAAATTTACAAAAAGATTTAATAAAATCATAAAAACCAAAAATTTTGTGTTTTTTGTTTGAGTCTTGTGTTAATTTTTAAGTTTGGTGTCAATTGCATCTTTTTAACTTTTCTTAAAAATTTTCAAAAATTCATGCCTGTGTTCTTCATGATCTTCAAATTGTTCTTGCTGATTTTATATGTTTGATCTTTAATTTTTATTGTTTTGTCTTTTCTTGTTTTTCATATGCATTTTAGATTTATTAGAGTCTAAACATTGAAAATTTCTAAGTTGGTGTCTTGCATGCTTTTCTTTTCTCAAAAAATTTTCAAAAATAAGTTCTTGGTGTTCATCTTGACATTCAAAGTGTTCTTGGTGTTCATCTTGACATTCTAAGTGTTCTTGCATGCATTATTAGTTTTGATCTTAAATTTTTATGTTTTGCATCATTTAGTTGTTTTTCTCTTTCCTTATTAAAAAGTCAAAAATAAAAAATATATCTTTCCTTATTTTACTCATAAATTTCAATTTAAAAATTCTATCTTTTCAAATCTTTTACAAAATCAAATCTTTTTCAATTTCCTTTTTATATTTTCGAATTCTTGCTTAAAATTTTTCAAAATCTTTTTTGTTTTTCCTTTAATGCTTTTCAAAAATTTTAAAAATTGATTTTCAAAATCTTTTCCTTATTTTGCTTCATAATTTTCGAAATTACTACTAGCATTTAATGTTTTGATAAAAAAAAATTTTCAAGTTGTTACTTGCCTATTAAGAAAGGTTCAATCTTTAAATTTTAAAATCATATCTTTTAGTTTCTTATTAGTCAAGTAATCAACTTTAATTTTCAAAACCAAGTCTTTTTAATTTCTTCTTCAATCATATCTTTTCAATCATATATTTTTTTAAACAAATTGCAATCATATCTTCTCAATCATATCTGTTTCAAAATAATTTTCAATCATATCTTTTTGATTGCTAATTTCAAAATCTTTTTCAAAAATTAAATCCTTTTAATTTCCTTTTCAAATCTTTTTCAAAATAATTTCAATCATTTCAATCATATCTTTTTCAAAAATCAATTTTCAAAATCTTTTCTAACTTCCTATCTTTTCAAATTTGATTTTCAAATCTATTTTTCAATTAAATTCCTGACTTTCTGTTTGATTTTAAAAATTTTCTATTTCAATCATATCTTTTTCAAAACCACCTAACTAATTTTCTCTAATTTTCGAAAACTCCTTCCCCCTTTTTCAAAATTCTTTTTAATTAACTAATTGTTTTAAATTTTAATTTAATTTTATTTTTCTTTTTAATTTTTTAATTCTAATTAATATTTAAAATAAAAACAAAAATATTTTTATTTTATTTTAATTAATTTTCGAATTTTTCTCTTCTTCTTCTTCTATTCTCCTCTTTTTCTACTCACATAAAGGAATCTCTATACTGTGACATAGAGGATTCCATACTTTCGTGTTTTCTTCTCTTTCATATGAGCAGGAACAGGGACAAAGGCATTCTTGTTGAAGCTGATCATAAACATGAAAGGACTCTTAAAGAGGAAACTAAGAGAAGCTAAAGTACAATACTCTGAAGAGGACCTAACTAAAATTTTCGAAATAGAGAAAACAACTATGGCCGAACCCAACGACAACAATGCAAGGAAGGTGCTTGGTGATTTTACTACACCAACTTCCAAATTCTATGGAAGAAGCATCTCAATTCATGCCATTGGAGCAAACAACTTTGAGATTAAGCCTCAATTAGTTTCTTTAATGCAACAAAATTGCAAGTTTCATGGACTTCCATTGGAAGATCCCCATCAGTTCTTATCTGAATTCTTGCAAATCTGTGACACTGTCAAGACCAATGGAGTTGATCCCGAGGTCTACAGGCTTATGCTTTTCCCTTTTGCTGTGAGAGACAGAGCTAGAACATGGATGGATTCACAACCTAAGGAAAGCCTGAACTCTTGGGAAAAGTTGGTCAGTGCTTTCCTAGCCAAATTCTTTCCACCTCAAAAGATGAGCAAGCTTAGAGTGGAAATCCAAACCTTCATACAGAAGGAAGGTGAGTCCCTCTATGAAGCTTGGGAAAGATATAAGCAACTGATAAAAAAGGTGCCCTACTGACATGCTTCCAGAATAGAGCATCATATGTATATTCTATGATGGTCTGTCTGAGTTGTCAAAAATGTCATTGGACCATTCTGCAGGAGGATCTCTTCATCTGAAAACCCCTGCAGAAGCTCAGGAACTCATTGAAATGGTTGCAAATAACCAGTTCATGTACACCTTTGAGAGGAATCCTGTGAACAATGGGATGCCTCAGAAGAAGGGAGTTCTTGAAATTGATACTCTAAATGCCATATTAGCTCAGAACAAAATATTGACTCAGCAAGTCAATATGATTTCTCAAAGTCTGAATGGATTGCAAGCTGCATCCAACAGTACTAAAGAAGCATCTTCTGAAGAAGAAGCTTATGATCCTGAGAATCTGATGAGCGGATATTTTATACGCTTTTTGGGGATAATTTCATATAGTTTAGAGTATGTTTTAGTTAGTTTTTAGTCTATTTTTATTAGTTTTTAGGAAAAATTCATATTTCTGGACTTTACTATGAGTTGTGTGTTTTTCTGTAATTTCAGGTATTTTTCTGGCTGAAATTGAAGGAGCTGAGCAAAAATCTGATTCAGGCTGAAAAAGGACTGCTGATGCTGTTGGATTCTGACCTCCCTGCACTCAAAGTGGATTTTCTGGAGCTACAGAACTCGAAATGGCGTGCTTCCAATTGCGTTGGAAAGTAGACCTCTAGGGCTTTTCAGCAATATATAATAGTCCATACTTTTCATAAGAATAGACGACGTAAACTGGCGTTCAACGCCAGTCCTCTGCCCAATTCTGGTGTCCAGCGCCAGAAAAGGATCAAAAACTGGAGTTGAACGCCCAAACTGGCACAAAAACTGGCGTTCAACTCCACAAATAGCCTCTGCACGTGACTCACTCAAATCTCAGCCCCAGCACACACCAAGTGGGCCCCAGAAGTGGACCTCTGCATCATCCATCATAGTCCACTCATATTTTGTAACCCTAGGCTACTAGTTTAGTATTTAAACAACTTTTAGAGACTTATTTTGTATCTCATGACATTTCAGATCTAAACTTTGTATTCTCTGACGGCATGAGTCTCTAAACCCCATTGTTGGGGGTGAGGAGCTCTGCTGTGTCTCGATGAATTAATGCAAGTATTTCTGTTTTCTATTCAAACACGCTTGTTCCTATCTAAGATGTTCATTCGCGCTTAACTATGATGAAGGTGATGATCAGTGACATTCATCACCTTCCTCAAACCATGAACGTGTGCCTGACAACCACCTCCGTTCTATATCCGATTGAATGAGTATCTCTGAGATCTCTTAATCAGAATCTCCGTGGTATAAGCTAGAACTGATGGCGGCATTCATGAGAATCCGGAACGTCTAAACCTTGTCTGTGGTATTCCGAGTAGGATTCAAGGATTGAGTGACTGTGACGAGCTTCAAACTCCTGAAGGCTGGGCGTTAGTGACAGATGCAAAAGGATATTAAATCCTATTCCAACCGGATCAAGAACCAACCGGTGATTAGCCGTGCTGTGACAGAGCGCGTGAGCGTAGTTTTCACTGGAAGGATGGAAGGTAGCCATTGACAACGGTGATCCACCAACACACAGCTTGCCATAGGAGGACGTGCGTGCGTGAATCAGAAGACAGAGGAAAGCAGAGATTCAGAAGACAAAGCATCTCCAAAACTCCAACATATTCTCCATTACTGCACAACAAGTAACCTTTAATTTATGCTCTCTTGGTTATTCATAATTCAACTGATAAACATAACTGACTTCCTGACTAAGATTTACAAGATAACCATAGATTGCTTCAAACCAACAATCTCCGTGGGATTTGACCCTTACTCACGTAAGGTATTACTTGGACGACCCAGTGCACTTGCTGGTTAGTGGTACGCATTGTGAAAAGTGTGATTCACAATTCGTGCACCAAGTTTTTGGCGCCGTTGCCGGGGATTGTTCGTGTTTGAACAACTGACGGATTATTTTGTTGCTTAGATTAGGAAAAATTTTCTCTTTTTGGTTTAGAGTCTTTTATTATTTATCCCTTGTTAAAACACTTTAAATTTATAGCTCAGTTAATTAGAACGTGGTGTTTATGTTCATGGTAATTGGCTATCATATTTTTTAAAAAACCTTTTTCAAAAATAATTTTTCTGTTAAATCCTGTGCCAAACTTTAAGTTTGGTGTTTTCAAAAATAATCTTTCTTAAAATTTTCGAAAATTCCATAACTCATTTGGCTAGAGCGTTAATCTGTGTTCTTGATAATTGGGTTAGAGTCTTTTATATTTTTTTTTCAAAACCTTCTTTTTCATAAATAATATTTTCTCTATTAAATTTTGTGCCAAACTTTAAGTTTGGTGTTTTCTTGTTGATTTCCCTTTGGTTTTCGAAAATTTTGGTTTGGTTTTCTAAAAATTTTAAGTTTGGTGTTCTTTCTTCATGTTCTTGTCTTGTGAGTCTTCAAAGTGTTCTTGAGTTTTCCTTGTGTCTTGATCTTAAAATTTTTAAGTTTGGTGTTCCTTGGTGTTTTCCCTCCAAAATTTTCAAAAACAAGGAGCATTAGATCTAAAAAAATTTTAAATCTTGTACTATCTTATTGTTTTTCTCTCTCCTCACTAAATTCAAAAATATCTTTTCAAAATATCTCTTCTAACTTCCTAACTTCTTATCTTTTCAAAATTTGTTTCAACTAACCAACTAACTTTTTGTTTGTTTCTTAACTTTTTCAAAACTACCTAACTAACTCTCTCTCTCTAATTTTCGAAAATATCTTCCCTCTTTTTCAAAAATTTCTTTTTTTTATTAACTAATTAATTTCTTTTTTTTTTAAACGAAAAAAAAAAATTTTTTTTAACTTCAAAATTCAAATCCTTTTTAGTTATTTTATTTTATTTAAGTATTTACTTCTTATAAAATAAAATAAATAAAAAGGTAAATCAGTCCAAGTTATATCCATAGATCAATCATGGACATAAGTGGAAATGAACAGTCCAGGAGGACTCTGGGGTCATATTCTAACCCCTCTACTGCTTCATATGGGAGTAGCATCTGCATACCCTCCATTGGAGTCAGTAGCTTTGAGTTGAATCTTCAGCTCATTATCATGGTGCAGCAAAATTGCCAGTATTCCGGTCTTCCACAGGAAGAACCTACAGAGTTTCTGGCACAATTTCTACAAATTGCTGACACAGTACATGATAAGGAAATAGATCAGGATGTCTACAGACTATTACTGTTCCCATTTGCTGTAAAAGATCAAGCCAAGAGGTGGTTAAATAACCAACCTAAGGCCAGCATAAGAACATGGAAACAGCTGACAGAAAAATTCCTGAATCAATATTTCCCTCCAAAAAGGATGACACAGCTAAGGCTGGACATCCAAAGCTTTAAACAAGGAGATAATGAATCTCTTTATGATGCCTGGGAGAGATACAGAGAGATGCTACGAAAATGCCCCTCTGAAATGTTTTCAGAGTGGGTTCAGTTAGACATCTTCTACTATGGGCTTGCAGAAGGAGCTCAGATATCTTTAGATTACTCAGCTGGTGGATCTATCCATATGAGAAAGACAATTGAAGAAGCTCAAGAGCTCATTGATACAGTTGCTAGGAATCAGCATCTGTATCTAAGCAGCAACCCTTCCATGAATGAAGAGGTTAAAACAGTAACTGCTGAATTCAGTACTGTAAAACAAGCTGCTGAATTCAATCAGCAATTAGATTTTCTAACAAAACAGCTAGCTGAATTCAAAGACAGGTTACAGGAGACAAGGATAGCTAATATACATATGGACGAACAGTTCAAGCAAACAAAGCAGCAGCTATCAAAGCAAATAGCAGAAGAATGCCAAGCAGTTCAATTAAGAAGTGGGAAAACATTAAATACCCTACCTCAAGGCATCAAAATTTCAAGAAATGAGCGACCCACCAAAGATTCCCCTGAGGACAGTAAGAGCCCAGGGAAAAATAATTCTGGCACTAAAATGCCAGAAAACGGGTGGAAGGCTGGCGCTGAACGCCCAGACCATGCCCAAAACTGGCGTTTAGCGCCAGAAACAAGGCAGGATTGGCGTTCAACGCCAGAAATGGGCAAGAATTTGGCGTTGAACGCCCAAAGGGGGCATAATCCAGCGTTGAACGCCCAAAATGGGCACATTTCTGGCGTTCAGGCGCCAGGAACAGACAGTGAGCTGGCGTCTAACGTCACTCCAGCCTCTGACTCTGGCACTCAATTGCCAGTGAGGGATCAGACACACACAAGTGCTGATAACAACCGCTCTAAAAAGGCTTCTTTAACCACTAAGGTTGAGGAATATAAAGCCAAGATACCTTATCCTCAAAAACTCCAGAAAGAGGAGCAGGATAAGCAATTTGCTCGCTTTGCAGATTATCTAAGGACTCTTGAAATAAAGATTCCATTTGCAGAGGCACTTGAGCAAATACCTTCTTATGCCAAGTTCATGAAAGAGATCTTGAGTCATAAAAAGGAGTGGAGAGAAACAGAAAGAGTTCTCCTCACTGAAGAATGCAGTGCAGTCATTCTGAAAAGCTTTCTTGAAAAGCTTAAAGACCCTGGGAGTTTTCTGATACCATGCATATTGGAAGGTGATTGCACCAAGACAGCTTTATGCGATCTTGGGGCAAGCATCAACCTAATACCTGCATCCACTATCAGGAAGCTTGGCTTAACTGAAGAAGTTAAACCAACCCGGATATGTCTCCAACTTGCTGATGGTTCCACTAAATACCCATCAGGCGTGATTGAGGACATGATTGTCAGAGTTGGGCCATTCGCCTTTCCTACTGACTTTGTTGTGATGGAAATGGAGGAGCACAAGAGTGCTACTCTCATTCTAGGAAGACCCTTCCTAGCAACTGGACGATCCCTCATTGACGTCCAGCAGGGGGAAATAACCCTGAGAGTCAATGATGATGAGTTCAAGTTGAACGCTGTCAAAGCCATGCAGCATCCAGACACATCAACAGACTGCATGAAAGTTGATCTCATCGACTCTTTGGTAGAAGAGATCAACATGGCTGAGAGTCTCGAATCAGAGTTGGAAGATATTTTTAAAGATGTTCAGCCTGATTTAGAGGATTCAGAGGACATGAAAGAGCCTCTGAACTTTCTTCTAAAAGAGGAAAAACCTCCTAAACTCGAGCTCAAGCCACTACCACCATCCTTGAAATATGCATTTCTGGGAGAAGGTGACACTTTTCCAGTGATCATAAGCTCTGCTTTAAATTCACAGGAAGAGAAAGCACTTATTCAAGTGCTAAGGACACACATGACAGCTCTTGGGTGGTCCATAGGTGACCTTAAGGGCATAAGCCCAGCTAGATGCATGCACAAAATCCTACTGGAGGATAATGCCAAACCAGTGGTTCAACCACAGAGGCGGCTAAATCCAGCCATGAAGGAAGTGGTGCAGAAAGAGGTCACCAAATTACTAAAGGCTGGGATTATTTATCCCATTTCTGATAGCCCCTGGGTGAGCCCTGTTCAAGTCGTCCCAAAAAAGGGAGGCATGACAGTGATTCATAATGAAAAAAATGAACTGGTTCCTACAAGAACAGTTACAGGGTGGCGCATGTGTATTGACTACAGAAGGCTCAATACAGCCACCAGAAAGGATCATTTTCCTTTACCATTCATAGACCAGATGCTAGAGAGACTAGCAGGTCATGATTATTACTGCTTTTTGGATGGCTACTCAGGCTATAACCAGATTGCAGTAGATCCCCAGGATCAAGAGAAAACAGCATTCACATGTCCATCCGGAGTGTTTGCTTATAGAAGGATGCCCTTTGGGCTATGCAATGCACCTGCAACCTTCCAGAGATGCATGCTCTCTATTTTCTCTGATATGGTGGAAAAATTTCTGGAAGTCTTCATGGATGACTTCTCAGTATATGGAGACTCATTCAGCTCCTGTCTTGATCACCTAAAACTTGTTCTGAAAAGATGCCAAGAAACCAACCTAGTTTTAAACTGGGAAAAGTGTCACTTCATGGTGACTGAAGGAATTGTTCTTGGGCATAAAATCTCAAACAAGGGAATAGAGGTGGATCAAGCAAAAATAGAGGTAATTCAAAAATTTCCACCACCTGCCAATGTTAAGGCAATCAGAAGCTTTCTGGGGCATGCAGGATTCTATAGGAGGTTTATAAAGGATTTTTCAAAAATCGCAAAACCTCTAAGCAACCTGCTAGCTGCTGACATGCCATTTGTGTTTGACACAGCATGCCTACAGGCGTTTGAAATGCTGAAAGCTAAGCTGGTCACAGCACCAGTCATTTCTGCACCAGACTGGACATTGCCATTTGAGCTAATGTGTGATGCCAGTGATCATGCCATTGGTGCAGTATTGGGACAGAGGCATGACAAGCTTCTGCATGTCATTTATTATGCCAGTCGTGTTTTAAATGATGCCCAGAAAAATTACACAACCACAGAAAAGGAATTACTTGCAGTGGTTTACGCCATTGACAAGTTCAGATCCTACTTAGTAGGATCAAAGGTGATTGTGTACACTGACCATGCTGCTCTTAAGTATCTACTCACAAAGCAGGATTCAAAACCCAGGCTCATTAGATGGGTATTGCTTCTGCAAGAGTTTGATATAGAAATAAGAGACAGAAAAGGGACAGAGAACCAAGTAGCTGATCATCTGTCCCGGATAGAGCCAGTTGAAGGGACGTCCCCCCCTTCCTTGAGATCTCTGAGATGTTCCCTGATGAGCATCTATTTGCCATTAAGGAAGCACCATGGTTTGCCGATATTGCAAACTATAAAGCTGCAAGGTTCATACCCAAAGAGTACAATCGAATACAAAAGAAAAAATTAGTTACTGATGCAAAGTACTACTTGTGGGATGAACCCTATCTCTTTAAGAGATGTGCAGACGGAATCATCCGTAGGTGTGTCCCCAGAGAGGAAGCACAGAGAATCCTATGGCATTGCCATGGATCTCAATATGGAGGCCATTTTGGAGGTGAGCGAACAGCCACCAAGGTCCTCCAATGTGGCTTCTATTGGCCCACACTCTATAAAGATTCCCGAGAATTTGTACGTAATTGTGACAGTTGCCAAAGAGCTGGTAATCTGCCTCATGGTTACGCCATGCCTCAACAAGGAATCTTGGAAATAGAGTTGTTTGATGTATGGGGAATTGACTTCATAGGACCTTTCCCACCATCATACTCAAATACTTATATTCTGGTGGCAGTTGACTATGTATCAAAATGGGTTGAGGCTATTGCCACTCCCACTAGTGATACTAAAACAGTGCTGAAGTTCCTCCAGAAACATATCTTTAGCAGGTTTGGTGTCCCTAGAGTGTTAATCAGTGATGGGGGCACTCACTTCTGCAATAAACAGCTTTACTCTGCCATGGTTCGATATGGAATTCGCCACAAAGTGGCCACCCCATATCATCCACAAACCAATGGGCAAGCTAAAGTCTCTAACAGAGAATTAAAGAGAATCCTGGAACGGACAGTAAATACCCGTAGAAAGGATTGGGCAAGGAGCCTGGATGATGCTCTGTGGGCTTACAGAACAGCATTCAAGACCCCTATAGGGACCTCTCCATACCAACTCGTGTATGGTAAGGCGTGCCACTTGCCCGTGGAACTGGAACATAAGGCCTACTGGGCAACCAGATTCCTAAACTTAGATGCCAAATTAGCAGGAGAAAAATGATTGCTCCAGCTAAATGAGCTAGAGGAATTCAGATTCACAGCTTTTGAAAATGCCAAGCTTTATAAAGAAAAATAAAAAAAATGGCATGACAGAAAGCTGTCATCTAGAATTTTTGAACCAGGACAGAAGGTCCTGTTGTTTAACTCTAGACTCAGGCTATTCCCTGGGAAACTAAAATCCCGGTGGAGGGGACCATACGTGATTACAAGTGTGTCACCATATAGTTATGTGGAGCTTCAAGATATTGATTCTGATAAGAAGTTCATTGTCAATGGACAGAGAATCAAGCATTATCTTGAAGGCAACACTGAGCAAGAATGCTCAAGGCTGAAGCTAGATTAAAAGCTCAGCAAGGTCCAGCTAAAGACAATAAAGAAGCGCTTGCTGGGAGGCAACCCAGCCATGGGGCAACAATCCTCTAAGCATTTTGCCCTATTTCTATCTTTATTTTTTATATAGAGTTCATTGACAACAAGGTAAATAATCATTTACAGAAGACCTCAGCACACAAAACAGAGTAAAAGAGCTCAATGGCAAGAAAACGCCAATAAAGGGGCATTTTGGGCGTTCAGCGCCCAAAATGGGCATCCACTGGGCGCTGAACGCCAGTAATGGCAGCAATTGGGCGTTCAACGCCAGAAATGGCCACTCACTGGGTGTTGAACGCTAGGAATGGTAGCAAGTGGGCACTGAACGCCCAGGAGATCAGCATTTGGGCGCTGAACGCCCAAAACAAGCAGTGTTTGGGCGTTCAAACGCCAGGAAGCCAGGGAGGAGCCAAATCCATTTATCCCACACGTATTTCCATTCTAATTTATAATTTTATGATTCAATACATGATTTTAATTACATAAACATGTGAAGAACCCTAATTTCTAAAAATCCTACTTTCAAAATATCAAATGTATCTTAATTCATAAGCACACACCCTCTTTGCAAAATCAATCCAACTCTTTTCAAATCTTTTCCAAAAACAAATTTATCTTTTTCACCCTAAAATCTTTTCAATATCTTTTTCATATTATCTTTTTCAAAAACCCAGATTTATCTTTTTCAAAAATCTATCCTATCTTTTCAAAATCAAACTATATCTTCTATCTTATCTTTTTCAACTCAATCTTTTTATCTTATCTCTTCAAATTTTTCGAAAATCCACCCCCCCACCCCTTTAAATTGGGTTCGGCCTCCCCCCTCCTCCATCAACAAGTGCACCTCGATCTCCTTCTATCCCTCTCCTTTCTTTTCTTTTGCTTGAGGACAAGCAAACCTCTAAGTTTGGTGTGTTTATCCGAGATCACTAAGATCATGGCTCCCAAAGGAAAACAATACACTCCTAGAGGCAAGAAAGAGAGCGTTCCAAAACCACTTTGGAATCAAGGGAAGTTCTTATCTAAAGAACATTCAGACCATTATCTTAAAGTAATGGGTCTGAGATTAGTGATCCCGGAAGTTAGATTCGATCTGAAAGAAGACGAATATCCGGAGATCCAGGAGCAAATTCGAATCAGGAACTGGGAAGTCCTAGCTAATCCTGAAACGAAAGTAGGAAGGAACATGGTCCAGGAGTTCTATGCTAATATGTGGCAGACTGACAAGCAAAGACTATCTGGAACTGCCTGCTACGAATTTCGGACCATGGTCAGGGGAAAAATTGTTCATACCACCCTGACAAGATCAGAGAGATACTAAAGCTACCTCAGCTAAAGGATGATCCAGACTCCTTCAACAGGAGGATGATGAAAGCAGACATTGGCCTGGATAAGATTCTAGAGGACATCTGTATCCCTAGAGCCAGGTGGACCACCAACACAAAGGGCGTCCCAAATCAACTCAAGAGGGAGGATCTCAAACCAGTTGCCAGAGGATGGCTGGACTTTATTGGGCGTTCTCTGTTGCCCACCAGCAACCGTTCTGAAGTCACAGTTAAAAGAGCAGTGATGATTCATTGCATCATGATGGGAAAGGAAGTGGAGGTTCATTAGCTGATTTCAACTGAGCTCTATAAGATTGCTAACAAAAATTCAAAAGAGGCCAGGTTGGCTTATCCAAGCATGATTTCTCTGCTCTGCAAGGACGCTGGAGTCAAGATGGGAATAACTGAATATATCCTAATTGAAAAGTCAATCACCAAAGCATCAATGGAGAGACAACAGGCACAGGAAGATCCCATCAAAAAGAGAGCACAGGAATTCCTTCCAGAGATACCTCAAGCTGAATACTGGGAATATCTTGAGACATCCATCACCAAGATGCAGGAAGCTATGGAGCAAATAATAAAACAACAGAAGGAACACAGTCAAATGCTGACCCATATGCTTAAAGAACAAGAGGAGCAGGGACGTGACTTAAGGGAACTGAAGCGCTAAAAGTCTTCCGTAATACCAAGCCTCCCAAGGATCAGAGGAACCCCCATACCCCCAGAATAAAGGTTGTTAATTTCCAATTTCTGCCTTAACTCTGTGACAGTGTCCTTATAAAAAGTTTACCTTAGAAGTCATATAATAGTAATTAGTATTTATTTGATTTTATCTCCAATTAAGCTATAGTTTATTTTTCTCATCATCATTAAACATGAATAAAATAGTAGATCTTTTGAATAAGAAGCAATAAAATTTAGAGTTTAATAAGAGAAATTCTAATTAGTTAAATGTGGTGGCAATGCTTTCTGTCTTCTGAATGAATGCTTGAACAGTGCATATGTCTTTTGAATTTGTTGTTTAAGACTGTTAAATATGTTGGCTCTTGAAAGAATGATGAACATGAGACATGTTATTGATAATCTGAAAATCATAAAAATGATTCCTGAAGCAAGAAAAAGCAGCAAAGAACAAAGCTTGCAGAAAAAAAAAAAAGAAAAGCACGCAGAAAAAGCCAAAAGCTCTTAAAACCAAAAGGCAAAGGCAAATAAAAAGGATCCCAAGGCTTTGAGGATCAGTGGATAGGAGGGCCTAAAGGAATAAAATCCTGGTCTAAGCGGCTAAACCAAGCTGTCCCTAACCATGTGCTTGTGGCGTGAAGGTGTCAAGTGAAAACTTGAGACTGAGCGGTTAAAGTCAAGGTCCAAAGCAAAAAGAAGAGTGTGCTTAAGAACTCTGGACACCTCTAATTGGGGACTTTAGCAAAGCTGAGTCACAATCTGAAAAGGTTCACCCAATTATGTGTCTGTGGCATTTATGTATCCGGTGGTAATACTGGAAAACAAAGTGCTTAGGGCCACGGCCAAGACTCATAAAGAAGCTGTGTTCAAGAATCATCACACTGAACTAAGAGAATCAATAACATTATCTGAATTCTAGGTTCCTATAGATGCCAATCACTCTGAGCTTCAATGGATAAAGTGAGATACCAAAACTGTTCAGAAGCAAAAAGCTACTAGTCCCGCTCATCTAAGTAGAATCTGAGCTTCAATCAAAAACTCTGAGATATTATTGCTTCTCAACCTATTAGTCTTCTATTTTATTTGTCTAGTTGCTTGAGGACAAGCAACAGTTTAAGTTTGGTGTTGTGATGAGCGGATATTTTATACGCTTTTTGGGGATAATTTCATATAGTTTAGAGTATGTTTTAGTTAGTTTTTAGTCTATTTTTATTAGTTTTTAGGAAAAATTCATATTTCTGAACTTTACTATGAGTTGTGTGTTTTTCTGTAATTTCAGGTATTTTTCTGGCTGAAATTGAAGGAGCTGAGCAAAAATCTGATTCAGGCTGAAAAAGGACTGCTGATGCTGTTGGATTCTGACCTCCCTGCACTCAAAGTGGATTTTCTGGAGCTACAGAACTCGAAATGGCGTGCTTCCAATTGCGTTGGAAAGTAGACATCCAGGGCATTTCAGCAATATATAATAGTCCATACTTTGCATAAGAATAGATGACGTAAACTGCGTTCAACTCCAGTCCTCTGCCCAATTCTGGCGTCCAGCGCCAGAAAAGGATCAAAAACTGGAGTTGAACGCCCAAACTGGCACAAAAACTGGCGTTCAACTCCACAAATGGCCTCTGCACGTGACTCACTCAAATCTCAGCCCCAGCACACACCAAGTGGGCCCCAGAAGTGGACCTCTGCATCATCCATCATAGTCCACTCATATTTTGTAACCCTAGGCTACTAGTTTAGTATTTAAACAACTTTTAGAGACTTATTTTGTATCTCATGACATTTCAGATCTAAACTTTGTATTCTCTGACGGCATGAGTCTCTAAACCCCATTGTTGGGGGTGAGGAGCTCTGCTGTGTCTCGATGAATTAATGCAAGTATTTGTGTTTTCTATTCAAACACGCTTGTTCCTATCTAAGATGTTCATTCGCGCTTAACTATGATGAAGGTGATGATCAGTGACATTCATCACCTTCCTCAAAACATGAACGTGTGCCTGACAACCACCTCCGTTCTATATCCGATTGAATGAGTATCTCTGAGATCTCTTAATCAGAATCTCCGTGGTATAAGCTAGAACTGATGGCGGCATTCATGAGAATCCGGAACGTCTAAACCTTGTCTGTGGTATTCCGAGTAGGATTCAAGGATTGAGTGACTGTGACGAGCTTCAAACTCCTGAAGGCTGGGCGTTAGTGACAGATGCAAAAGGATAGTAAATCCTATTCCAACCGGATCGAGAACCAACCGGTGATTAGCCGTGCTGTGACAGAGCGCGTGAGCGTAGTTTTCACTGGAAGGATGGAAGGTAGCCATTGACAACGGTGATCCACCAACACACAGCTTGCCATAGGAGGACGTGCGTGCGTGAATCAGAAGACAGAGGAAAGCAGAGATTCAGAAGACAAAGCATCTCCAAAACTCCAACATATTCTCCATTACTGCACAACAAGTAACCTTTAATTTATGCTCTCTTGGTTATTCATAATTCAACTGATAAACATAACTGACTTCCTGACTAAGATTTACAAGATAACCATAGATTGCTTCAAACCAACAATCTCCGTGGGATTCGACCCTTACTCACGTAAGGTATTACTTGGACGACCCAGTGCACTTGCTGGTTAGTGGTACGAGTTGTGAAAAGTGTGATTCACAATTCGTGCACCAGAATCCTGCAATGGCAGAGGTAAATTACATGGGAGAACCCTATGGAAACACCTATAATCCTTCATGGAGAAATCATCCTAATCTCTCATGGAAGGACCAACAGAAGCCTCAACAATGCTTCAACAATATTGACAGAAGAAATAGGTTTAGCAATAGCAAGCCTTTTCCATCATCTTTTCAGCAACAGACAGAGAATTCTGAACAGAGCCATTCTGGCTTGGCAACCATAGTCTCTGATCTATCTAAGACCACACTAAGTTTCATGAATGAAACAAGGTCCTCCATTAGAAATTTGGAGGCACAGGTGGGTCAGCTGAGTAAGAAGATTACGGAAACTCCTCCTAGCACTCTCCCAAGCAATACAGAAGAGAATCCCAAAAGAGAGTGCAAGGCCATAACCTTACTTGGTGTGGCCGAACCTGGAGAGATTGAAAAGGAAGTGATTCCCACTGAGGAAGACCTCAGGGAACGTCCACTGACCAGTAAGGAGTTCCCCTTTGAGGAACCAAAGGAATCTGAGGCTCAAACAGAAACCATAGAGATTCCTTTGAACTTCCTGTTACCATTCATGAGCTCTGATGAATATTCCTCCTCTAAAGGGGATGAAGATGTCACTGAAGAGCAAGTTGCTAAGTACCTTGGAAGACCCTTCCTAGCCACAGCAAAAGCTGTGATTGATGTTGACAGAGGAGAATGGGTCCTTCAATTGAATAGGGACTACCTTGTGTTTAAGGCTCAAGGTTCTCCTTCTGTAACAATGGAGAAGAAGCATGAAAAGCTTCTCTCAATACAGAGTCAAACAAAACCCCCACATTTAAACTCTAAGTTTGGTGTTGGGAGGCCACAACCAAACTCTAAGTTTGGTGTTGAGAGGCCACAACCAAACTCTAAGTTTGGTGTTAAGAGGCCCCAACCCTGCTCTGATTATCTGTGAGGCTCCATGAGAGCTCACTGTCAAGCTATTGACAATAAAGAAGCACTTGTTGGGATGCAACCCAATTTTATTTAATTATATCTATTTATTCTCTATTGTCATTTTATGTTTTCTGTAGGTTGATGATCATGTGAAGTCACAAAAACAACTGAAAAAGTAAAAACAGAATGAAAAACAGTATTAAAAATAGCACACCATAGAGGAGAAGCTTACTGATGTTTAAATGCCAGTAAAGGTAGCAGAATGGGCGTTAAATGCCCAGTCAGGCACCATTCTGGGTGTTTAACACCAGAAATGGGCACCAGACTGGCGTTTAACGCCAGAAAGGGGCACATAGCTGGTGTTTAATGCCAAAATTGCACTCTAAGGGCGTTTTGCACGCCTAATTGGTGCAGGGATGAGAAATCCTTGACACCTCAGGATCTGTGGACCCCACAGGATCCCACCAACCTCAACTCACTCTCTCTCACTTCTTCACACCTCCATCTCCTCCATCTCTTCTTCTTCTCCTCCTTTCTTTATTCTTTTGCTCAAGGACGAGCAAACATTTTAAGTTTGGTGTGAAAAAGCTCAGCTTTTTTGTTTTTCCATAACCATTTATGGCACCTAAGGCCGGATAAACCTCTAGAAAGAGGAAAAGAAAGGCAATTGCTTCCACCTTCAAGTCATGGGAGATGGAGAGATTGATGAGCGGATAATTTATACGCTTTTTGGCATTGTTTTTAGGTAGTTTTTAATATATTTTAGTCACTTTTTACTATATTTTTATTAGTTTTTAAATAAAAATCACATTTCTGAACTTTACTATGAGTTTGTGTGTTTTTCTGTGATTTCAGGTAATTTCTGGCTGAAATTGAGGGACCTGAGCAAAAATCTGATTTAGAGGCTGAAAAAGGACGGCAGATGCTGTTGGATTCTGACCTCCCTGCACTCGAAATGGATTTTCTGGAGCTACCGGAGTGAAAATGACGCGCTTTCAATTGCGTTCGAAAGTAGACATCCAGGGCTTTCCAGAAATATATAATAGTCCATACTTTGCTCAAGGATAGATGACGAAAACTGGCGTTCAACTCCAGTTCCATGTTGCATTCTGGCGTTAAACGCCAGAAACAGGTTACAAGTTGGAGTGAAACGCCAGAAACAGGTTACAACTTGGTGTTTAACTCTGGAAACAGCCTAGGAACGTGTAAAACTCAAGTCTCAGCCCCAGCACATACCAAGTGGGCCCCAGAAGTAGATTTCTGCACTATCTATCTTAGTTTACTCATTTTCTGAAAACCTAGGTTACTAGTTTAGTATTTAAACAACTTTTAGAGATTTATTTTGTACCTCATGACATTTCAGATCTGAACTTTGTACTCTTTGACGGCATGAGTCTCTAAACTCCATTGTTGGGGGTGAGGAGCTCTGCTGTGTCTCGATGAATTAATGCAATTATTTGTGTTTTCTATTCAAACACGCTTGTTTCTATCTAAGATGTTTATTCGCACTTCAATATGATGGATGTGATGATCCATGACACTCATCACCATTCTCAACCTATGAACGCGTGCCTGACAACCACCCCTATTCTACCTTCGATTGAATGAGTATCTCTTGGATTCCTTAATAAGAATCTTCGTGGTATATGCTAGAACCCATTAGCAGCATTCTTGAGAATCCGGAAAGTCTAAACTTTGTCTGTGGTATTCTGAGTAGGATTCAAGGATTGAATGACTATGACGAGCTTCAAACTCGCGAGTGTTGGGCGTAGTGACAGACGCAAAAGGATCAATGGATCCTATTCCGACATGATCGAGAACCGACAGATGATTAGCCGTGCGGTGACAGCGCACCTGGACCATTTTCACTGAGAGGACGGATGGTAGCCATTGACAATGGTGATTCACCAACACACAGCTTGCCATAGGAGGAACCTTGCATGCATGAAGAAGAAGACAGGGGGAAAGCAGAGATTCAGAAGACAAAGCATCTCCAAAACTCCAACATATTCTCCGTTACTGTATAACAAGTATTTATTTCATGCTCTTTTATTCTTCGCAATTCAAACTGATAATTATAATTGATATCCTGACTAAGAGTTACAAGATAACCATAGATTGCTTCAAGCCGACAATCTCCGTGGGATTCGACCCTTACACACGTAAGGTATTACTTGGACGACCCAGTGCACTTGCTGGTTAGTGGTACGAGTTGTGAAAAGTGTGATTCACAATTCGTGCACCAAGTTTTTGGCGCCGTTGCCGGGGATTGTTCGAGTTTGGACAACTGACGGTTTATTTTGTTGCTTAGATTAGGAAAAATTTTTCTTTTTGGGTTTAGAGTCTTCTATTATTGTTTTTGGTTGAAATTTTTTTTTAAAATCCTTATTTTCTCTTTTTAAATTTTTCAAAAATTTTATAAATCGATAATTGAGTTTTTCTGTTTGAGTTTAGTTTCATATTTTAAGTTTGGTGTCAATTGCATGTTTTTATTTCCTTTTAAATTTTCGAATTTGTGTTCATTGTTCTTTCTTAATCTTCAAGTTGTTCTTGTTTATTTTCCTTGTTTGATCTTTAGTTTTTCTTGTTTTGTGATTTTTCTTGTTTTTCTTGTGCATTTTTGAATTATCAGTATTCAAAAAAAAAATTTATACATTAAATACGTTTATTAAAACCCTTTAAATTTATTGCTCAATTGGCTAGAGCAGTGTGCTTATGTTCTTGGTAATTGGAAATTTTCTTTCTAAAATCTTTTCAAAAATAATTTTTCTTTGAATAAATCTTGTGCCAAACTTTAATTTTGGTGTTCTCCTGTTAACTTTTCTTTAGTTTTCAAAAATTTTATTTGGTTTACAAAAAATTTTAAGTTTGGTGTTCTTTCTTCATGTTCTTGTTGTTCTTGTGAGTCTTCAAAGTGTTCTTGAGTCTTCCTTGTGTTTTGATCTTAAAATTTTTAAGTTTGGTGTTCATTAGTGTTTTCCCTACAAAATTTTGGAAAACAAGTAGCATTGGATCTAAAAATTTTAAGTTGTGTGTCTTTTGTGTGTTTTTCTTTTTCATCATAAAATTCAAAAATCAAAACAAAATATCTTCTCTAACTATTTTTGAGCAAATATTTCGAAATTTTTTAAAAAAAATTCAGATTTTTATTTTAAAATTTCTATTTTATCTTATCTTAGTTTTAAAAATTTCAAAATTCAAATTTTTTTCAAAAAAATCATATCTTTTTCAAAATTTTATCTTATTTGATTTCAAATTTCAAATTTCAACTTTCAAAATTTCAAAATTCAAATTTAAAAATCAAATCTTTTCAAAATTTAAATCTTTTTCAAATCCTTATCTTATATTATTGACTTTTTCGAAAATTCAAAATTCAATTTTCAAATTTCAACTTTCAAATTTCAAAATTTAATTTTCAAATTTAAAATTTAAATTTCAAAACTTTTTAATTTAAATTCCTTATCTTCTCTTACCTAGCTTTCTTATCTTTTCTAATATCAAATCTTAAAATCAAGTCTTTTTCATATCTTTTCTTTTTTTTATTTTATTTTATTTTCTTACAAGTATCTTTAATTTTAAGACATATCTTTTTCAAAACTTCCTAACCGATTTCTCTCTCTTCATTTTTTTTCGAAAATCCTCGCCCACATCCTTTTCAAATCTTTTTAATTAATTAATTTAGTTTTCAATTTTCTTTTATTTCTTTTTCTTCTAATTTTCGAAAATATAGTCAATTTTTCATTTATTTTATTTTATTTTATTTTATTTTACTTTCGGTTTTCAAAAAAATAAAAAAAATAAAAATATATTTTATTTGCAATTCACATCATCTCCCTTTCTCTGTCATGGATCTAAGTGGAAATGAACAGTCCAGAAGGACTCTGGGGTCATATGCTAACCCCACTACTGCTGCATATGGGAGTAGTATCTGTATACCCTCCATCAAAGCAGACAGTTTTGAGCTAAATCCTCAGCTCATTGTCATGGTGCAGCAAAACTGCCAGTATTCCAGTTTTCCACAGGAAGAACCTACTGAGTTTCTGGCACAATTCTTGCAAATTGCTGACACAGTACGTGACAATGAGGTAGATTAGGATGTATACAGACTGTTACTGTTTCCGTTTGCTGTAAAAGATCAAGCTAAAAGGTGGTTAAATAACCAACCCACAGCAAGCATAAGGACATGGAAACAGTTATCAACCAAATTTCTGAATCAATATTTCCCTCTAAAAAGGATGACACAGCTAAGGCAGGATATCCAAGGCTTTAAACAAGAGGATGATGAATCCCTTTATAATGCCTGGGAAAGGTACAGAGGGATGCTAAGGAAATGCCCCTCTGAAATGTTTTCAGAGTAGGTAGAGTTAGACATCTTCTACGATGGCCTTACAGAAGGAGCTCAGATGTCCCTAGACCACTCAGCTGGTGGATCTATACACATGAGAAAAACTATTGAAGAGGCTCAAGAGCTTATTGATATAGTTGCCAGAAACCAGCATCTGTACATAAGTAATGGGTCCTCCATAAAAGAAGAAGCCAAAGCAGTATCTACTGAACTTGGTCCTCCAGAACAAGTTGCTGAACTCAATCAACAATTGCGCTTTCTAACAAAACAGCTAGCAGAATTCAAGATGATGCTACAAGACACTAAAAATGCTAATAAAAATATGGAGGCATAATTGAATAAGACAAAACAGCAGTTATCAAAGCAGATAACAGAAGAGTGCCAGGCAGTTCAATTAAGAAGTGGAAAAACATTAAATACCTCACTTCAGAGCAGCAGAAAGCCAAGGAAAGAACAACTGACAGATGATGAGCAAAATATCATCCAAAATCCCTCTGAGGACAGTAAGAGCCCAGAGAGGAACAATTCTGGCGTTCAAACGCCAGAAACAGGCAAGGAGCTGGCGTTAAACGCCCAATGGAAGCTCAGCTCTGGCGTTCAAATGCCAGAAACAGGTAAGAAGCTGGCGTCCAACGCCAATCAAGCTTCTAACCCTGGCATCCAAACGCCAGTGAGGGATCCATACACACACAAGTGCTGATAGCAACCCCTCTAAAAAGGCTTCTCCAACCATCTCTGTAGGAAATAAATCTACAACAACTAAGGTTGAGGAATACAAAGCCAAGATACCTTATCCTCAAAAATTCCGCCAGGAGGAGCAGGATAAGCAATTTGCTCGCTTTGCAGACTATCTCAGGACTCTTGAAATAAAGATTCCGTTTGCTGAGGCACTTGAGCAAATACCCTCTTATGCCAAGTTCATGAAAGATATCTTGAGCCATAAGAAGGATTAGAGAGAAACTGAAAGAGTTCTCCTCACTGAAGAATGCAGTGCAGTCATTCTGAAAAGCTTCCCAGAAAAGCTTAAAGATCCCGGGAGCTTTATGATACCATGCATATTAGAGGGTAATTGCACCAAGACAGCTTTATGTGATCTTAGGACAAGCATCAACCTAATCCCTGCATCCACTATCAGAAAGCTTGGCTTGACTGAAGAGGTCAAACTAACCCGGATCTGTCTTCAACTTGCTGATGGCTCCATTAAATACCCATCAGGCATAATTGAGGACATGATTGTCAAGGTTGGGCCATTTGCCTTCTCTACTGACTTTGTAGTGCTGGAAATAGAGGAGCACAAAAGTGCAACTCTCATTCTAGGAATACCATTCCTAGCAACTGGACAAACCCTCATTGACGTCCAAATAGGGGAGATAACCCTGAGAGTCAATGAGGATGAGTTTAAGTTGAATGTTATCAAAGCTATGCAACATCCAGACACATCAGACGACTACCTGAGCGTTGATATTATTGACTCCCTGGTGGAAGAGGTCAAAATGACTGAGAGTCTCGAATCAGAGCTAGAGGACATTTTTAAAGATGTTCAGCCTGATCTGGAGGAACCAGAGGAAATAAAAGAACCTCTGAAAACTCCTCAGGAAGAGGAGAAACCTCCTAAAACCGAGCTCAAACCACTACCACCATCTCTGAAATATACATTTCTGGGAGAAGGTGACACTTTTCCTGTAATCATAAGCTATGCTTTAAAGCCACAGGAAGAGAAAGTACTAATTCAGGTGCTAAGGACACACAAGATAGCTTTTGGGTGGTCCATAAGTGATCTTAAGGGCATTAGCCCAGCCAGATGCATGCACAAGATCCTATTAGAGGATGATGCTAAGCCAGTGGTTCAACCACAGAGGCGGCTAAATCCCGCCATGAAGGAGGTGGTGCAGAAAGAGGTCACTAAGTTACTAGAGGCTGGGATTATTTATCCTATTTCTGATAGCCCCTGGGTGATTTCTGTCCATGTTGTCCCTAAGAAGGGAGGTATGACAGTGGTTCATAATAAAAAAAATAAACTGGTTCCTACAAGAACAGTTACAGGGTGGCGTATGTGTATTGACTACATAAGGCTCAACACAGCCACCAGGAAGGATCACTTCCCTTTACCATTCATAGACCAGATGCTAGAAAGACTAGCAGGTCATGAATACTACTACTTTTTGGATGGCTATTCAGGTGACAACCAAATTGCAGTAGATCCTCAGGACCAAGAGAAAACAGCATTCACATGTCCATCTGGAGTATTTGCATACAGAAGAATGCCTTTTGGTCTGTGCAATGCACCTGCAACCTTTCAGAGGTGCATGCTCTCTATCTTCTCTGATATGGTAGAGAAATTTCTAGAAGTCTTCATGGATGACTTTTCAGTATTTGGAGACTCATTTAGCTCCTGTCTTAACCATCTAGCACTTGTTCTGAAAAGATGCCAAGAGACTAACCTGGTTTTAAATTGGGAAAAATGTCACTTTATGGTGACTGAAGGAATTGTCCTAGGGCATAAAATTTCGAACAAGGGAATAGAGGTGGATCAAGTTAAGGTAGAGGTAATTGAAAAATTACCACCACCCACCAATGTTAAGGCAATTAGAAGCTTTCTGGGGCATGCAGGATTCTATAGGAGGTTTATAAAGGATTTTTCAAAAATCACAAAACCTCTGAGCAATCTGCTAGCTGCTGACACGCCATTTATGTTTGATACAGAGTGTCTACAGGTGTTTTAAACTCTGAAAGCTAAGCTAGTCACAGCACCAGTTATTTCTGCACCAGATTGGACATTACCTTTGGAACTAATGTGTGATGCCAGTGACCATGCCATTGGTGCAGTATTGGGACAGAGGCATAACAAGCTTCTACATGTCATTTATTATGCTAGCCGTATTGTAAATGATGCCCAGAAAAATTACACAACCATAGAAAAAGAGCTGCTTGCAGTGGTTTATGCCATTGACAAGTTTAGATCATACTTAGTAGGATCAAAAGTGATTGTGTACACTGACCATGCTGCTCTTAAATATCTACTCACAAAGCAAGATTCAAAGCCCAGGCTCATAAGATGGGTGTTGCTTTTGCAAGAGTTTGATATAGAAATAAGAGACAGAAAAGGGACAGAGAATCAAGTAGCTGATCACCTGTCCCGGATAGAACCAGTAGCAGGAGCATCCCTCCCTCCTACTGAGATCTCTGAAACCTTTCCGGATAAGCAATTATTTGCTATTCAGGAAGCTCTATGGTTTGCAGACATTGCAAACTATAAAACTTAAGGATCTCCTTCTGTAACCATGGAGAGGAAGCATGAAAAGCTTCTCTTAATGCAGAGTCAACCAAAGCCCCCACAGTCAAACTCTAAGTTTGGTGTTGGGAGGCCACAACTAAACTCTAAGTTTGGTGTTGGGAGGTCCCAACAATGCTCTGAACATCTGTGAGGCTGATGCCAGGGCATCTTGGCCAGTTTCATTGACCTTTTCTTTATTGTTTTTAGGTTAGTTTCATGCATTTCTTTAGGAAATAAGCTAGTTTTGGGTAGATATTCACCTATGCCTTGATTCAAGCATATATTGTGCATTTTACATAATTTCATGAGGATTTTTGCATAAGTTTAGTGACAATTATTATGTTGCATTACTCATGACTTGGACTAGAGCTTTGATGCACTTTATTGCTTGATTTCAGGACCAAAAGGAAGCAAGAAAAGGGGAGGTAACTTGCAAGGTTAATGAGAAAAGTGATTGCCAATAACACTCTCAAAAAGCCATCAATGCCCACATTAGAGAGTCACATTAAATAAGTTAACGTGAACTCTAACGTGGAGAAGAGAAGTTGAGCCAACGTTAGTGACACTTAACATTGTCACTAACGTTGGCAATTACTCATAAGTGGCCACGTTAGAAGCCACGTTAACCTAGTTAACGTGGCCTCTAACGTTATGGGGGGAAGAGAAGCCAACGTTAGTGACACTCAACATTGTCACTAACGTTGGCCTATGAAGCAAAGTACCACGTTAACTCCCACGTTAACTTGGTTAACGTGGGAACTAACGTAAGGGATGAAGAGTTGTCGACAACGTTAGTGACACTCAACATTGTCACTAACGTTGAAGCAACCACACAATCCCCAAGAGTCACGTTAACTTCCACGTTAACTTGGTTAACATGGAAGCTAACGATGAGGAATGAAGGATGAACCAACGTTAGTGACACTCAACATTGTCGCTAACCTTGGGATGGCTAAAGATGGCCACGTTAGAAGCCACGTTAACCAAGTTAACGTGGACTCTAACGTGAAACCTATGGGCACATTGGAACGTTAGTGACAATGTTGAATGTCACTAACGTTCTCGAAGGATGGCAAGGGCCATGTTAGAAGCCATGTTAACCTAGTTAACGTGGGCTTTAATGTGAAGCAAGAAGGGGGACACTGGAACGTTAGTGATAATGTTGAGTGTCACTAACGTTCTTGAAGGTTCACAAGGCAACGTTAAAAGCCACGTTAACCTAGTTAACGTGGGTTTTAACGTGAGGCAAAGGGGTGCATTGGAACGTTAGTGGCAATGTTAAGTGTCACTAACGTTCTCGAACTATTATTCTCACTAAATATTAACACCCCTAACGTCCTGAACTAAAGTCTCCGCCCACTTCGCACTTTCTCTCTGCAAGTAAAGCCAAGCCCAAATAAAGAAAGGAACTGCTTCAAACTCAAGATCCAAAGGCCCAAGACTTGAAGAATCACACTAGAAGCTGAGAAGAGTAGTATATATAGGAGTAGCTTTGAATTGAGAAGGAGTTCTGGAAGGCCGGCAAAAAGAGAACTACTCTCTGTATTTACTTTTCTTTGCAATTTCTAGTTTTATGATGTATTCTCCATCTTTGTTTTCATTTTCAAGAGCTATGAACAACTAAACCCCTTTCATTGGGTTAGGGAGCTCTGTTGTAATTTGATGGATCAATACTAATTTTCATTATTCTTCTTCTATCTTTCCTCTTGATCTTACTTGAAAGCTTTCGATCTTCATCCAATTGAGTAGTTATCTTGGAAGAGAAGCTATTCAAACTTGGATCTCTTTTGAACCTTGAAAGAGGAATGAAGAGATCAAGCTAGAAATGCTTTCTCATGCTGGACCAAATTGGGTTTGGATGGGTATGTGACTATAACACTCTCAATACTTGATTTGGGAAATGCATGTGGTATAATCAGTGACCATACTTCATCTCTTATCATGAGCAATTGACCAAGGAATTGGCTATTGATCAAGATTTGAGAGATTGAATTGCAAGAAATTGCAATTCAATCATTTAAGATTGCCAAGGAGATCAATGAGTGCATTGATTGAGGAAGAGATGAAAATGAACTTGATCCGGAGAATTGCAACATCTCCTAAGCCCAATGAACTCCCCATCTCTGATCTTACCCATTCTCTTTAATTTCTGCTATTTACTTTTATGAGCAAATCCCCCATTCCCATTTACAATTCTGCATTTTATTCTTAGTCATTTACTTCCAGTTCTTTAATTCTAGCATTTACTTTTCTGTTATTTACATTCCCGCCATTTTATTTTCTGCAACTCTCAACCCAAATTCTGGATTTGCTCAACTAGAACATTCTTCTAATTAAAGTTGCTTGATCAATCAATCCCTGTGGGATTCGACCTCACTCTATTGTGAGTTTTTACTTGACGACAACTTCGGTACACTTGCCGAAGGGAGATTTGTTGAGAGACAAGTTTTCCGTGCATCAAGTTTATGGCGCCGTTGCCGGGGATTGATTGTGCATCAACAATGATTAAATTGGAAGATCACTAGATTGAGCATTTTTATTTTGTGAATTACATTTTTCTCTTTGAGTAATTTACTTTTTGTTTCAGTTAAACTTCTTCCCTTCCCCCTCTACTCTTTTGTTTTTCTTTGTTATTTTCAATTCTGTTTGCTAACCCACTAACTGTTTGATATATTGCATCACCCATAACTAACAGTAATTCTGACACAAATACTGTTTGCACTTATTTTCTTTGCTTGTACTTGTTGGTTGTATGATAGGAAGAAGAAGCATGGCTTCAACTTCCTTTGATTTTGAACCTAAGAGAACCTTCCTTAGACTAAGGAGGGAGGCAAAAGAAAAATGAGTAGTTGGTGCTGAAGAAGAGGAGGAACACTTTGAGGAATACTTTGAACCAAACATGGAAAAAAACATGGAAAATCATCATGAAGAAGAGACTCACAACCATGGCAGAGGAGGTGGAGCAAATCATGCTGGGGAGGATAGAAGAGTTTTGAGCTCTTACATTAATCCAAACCCAGGCAATTGTGGAAGTAGCATCCAAAAGCCAACAATCCATGCCAACAACTTTGAACTTAAACCACAGCTCATCACCCTTGTCCAGAACAACTGTTCGTTTGGAGGAGGTGTTCATGAAGACCCCAATCAACATTTGACCACCTTCCTGAGAATATGTGACACAGTGAAATCTAATGGTGTTCATCCTGACGCCTATAGACTGCTATTATTTCCTTTCTAACTCAGGGACAAGGCAGCCAAGTGGCTGGAATCCTTCCCAAGGGAGAGCTTGACAACTTGGGAGGATGTGGTGAACAAATTCTTAGCAAGATTCTACCCTCCTCAACGAATCAATAGGCTGAGAGCTGAGGTTCAAACTTTCAAGCAACAAGATGGTGAGACTCTGTATGAAGCATGGGAGAGGTTCAAGGACTTGACAAGGAGGTGTCCACCTGACATGTTCAATGAATGGGTCCAGCTGCACATTTTCTATGAAGGTCTCTCTTATGAGTCAAAGAAGGCCGTGGACCATTCATCTGGAGGATCCTTGAACAAGAAGAAGACCATTGAGGAAGCCATAGATGTTATTGAAATAGTAGCAGAAAATGACTACTTCTATGCTTCCGAAAGAGGGAACACAAGAGGAGTGATGGAGCTAAACAATGTAGATGCTCTGTTGGCCCAAAACAAGCTCATTACCCAGCAGCTAGCTGACCTCACCAAGAAGATGGAGAGGAACCAAGTAGCAGCAATCTCATCTTCATCAACAATCCAAGAAGGAGTGAATGAAGAAGCAGAGGGGAGTCAGGAGCAAGCTAACTACATTGGGAATTCACCAAGGAAAAACTATGATCCATACTCCAAGACTTACAACCCTGGATGGAGAAACCACCCAAACTTTGGGTGGGGAAATGAGCAAAATCAAAACCAAGACCAGAGACGTTACAACTCCAACAACAATGCAGCTCACCAACAATTCACCCAGAGGACATCTCAACACCCCCACAAAAACACTTCTTCACACACTTATCAAAACCAAAACAACACATCTGCTCGGAATCACTCATCAATTGATGACAAGCTCTCTAAGATTGAAGCCTTACTTGAAGGAATATGCCAAGAGATTCAAGAAAATAAGGTGTTCAAAGAGGAGGTGCGAGCCAATATTAACAACCAGGGAGAGACCATTAGGAAGCTGGAATTCCAGGTGGGGTATTTAGCTGAGAAGATTCCCAAACCTACTGATAGCTTCCCAAGTGACTTGGAGAAAAACCCCAAGGGAGAAGCAAAGAAAGTAAGATGGGAAGATTACAAAATGGTCACTACAAGTGATCAAGAGATTGAAGACAAGCAAGGCAAAATGTGTAAACAACCTGAAGACAACTCAACAAAGGAGGAGGATAGAGAGCACAAAGAACCAGAAATCTCACAACAAGAGTTGTTGAAGCTCTATGCTCCCTTCCCTCAACTGCTCAATGGTGCTGTGGGAAAGAGAATATACTCAAGGTTCCTAGACTTGTTTGCATCTCTGCATGTAAACATACCATTCATCAAGGCAATTCAACAAATGCCTGCATTCATCAAGTATATGAAGGAACTTCTTCCCAGGAAAAGCTCACTCAAAGGAGGCCAGACTATAGTGATGAACAAGAAATGTAGTGCCCTTATTCAACCTGAGCTGCCTACGAAAAGAAGAGACCCAGGGAGTTTTTACATCCCTTGTGCCATAGGTGAAACTATGTTCGATAGAGCACTATGTGATTTGGGGGCCAGCATCAACTTACTAGCTTTATCCCTGGTGAAGAGGCTGCAGATTAATGAGATAATGCCCATAGATGTAATCATCAGACTAGCTGACAAAACTCAAAAGCAAGCAATAGGAGTGGTGGAAAATGTGTTGCTAAAGGTTGGGAAGTACTTTCTCCCAACAGACTTTCTCATTCTGGACATGGAAGAGAGTCACACTCACCCAATCATATTGGAAAGACCATTCCTAGCTACGGCCAGAGCACTTATCGATGTAGAGAAAGGGGAGCTAATATTGAGAATCCATGATGAACGACTCAGCTTCAACGTCTTCAAACTCTCACAAGAAATAGATCAAGAGGACAAGGAACTAAGTACAAATGATAAGGAGACACTGGAGGAGGAGACAAGCACTGAAGCACAGCCAGTTCATTCTGAAACCCCCTCAATTGATAAACAAGGAAAACAGCAATTTCCACAGCTCAAAGAAAAGTTGGAGGAACCCAAACCTCTAGAGGCAGGCGAAGACAGCATCACAACTCCTTGGAGAAAAGAGGTCACCAAGGGGAAGGCAACCTCAAAAGAAACAAAGAAGAAGGTACCAAGGAGATGGATGAACAAGAAGATCCCTACGGAAGATTTCTCTCCAGGGGATAGAGTTGTCTCAGCTTACTTCCCAGATATTCCCCCTAATCTCCCTACTGTACCATCTCAATTACCTAAGGTCTTCACTATCAACAGAGTTCTTTCCCTGGAACATGTGGAGATCATTGATCCAACCAATGGATACAAGTCCACAGCAAGAGGGGAGGACTTTAAGCACTACCAACCACCCTGATGAAGGGAAAACGTCAAACTAGTGACGTTAAAGAAGCGCTTCATGGGAGGCAACCCATGTTTTATATGTTTTTAAAATAATGAATAAATCAATGTTTATGAATTTCAACCCAAACTTGACAAACATTTGGTGAAATCTTTATCATGCAGTATATAGTGAAGAACAAGTTTGGTGTTCAAAGCAAGCCAAGATGCATGCTAGTCTTGGGAGCTTTGAACAAAACTTTTCATCACATTGCTTCAAACTAAGTTTGGTGTCACCCCATGGTGCCACCAAAATGCATATAAGGACCCACCAATAGTTAGTTAGTTAGTTGGAATTCATAAATGAACAATCAAATCCTTTCTTTCAATTTATTCTAGCCGTAGAGTTTCAATTTTTTTATGATAATAATTTCCTTATTTCAAATCTTTATAGGAAAGGAAAAGAAGCATGAAAAGGGATTGATTGGACAATTAAATGGGGGAGATTTTGCCACTTAATGAAGAGCACTACACACATGTCTCAAGAGGGAACGCATGGGGAAACGTTGCCATGCAACATTGGAGAAAGAAGACCCTTGAAGACCGAACTAATCACTCTCATTAAGTGATGATCCTTGTCTTTCCTTCATAAACAACCCCATCCGTCCATCTAGTAAACATTCATGCAATCCACACCCTTCATTCACTCATGATTTTCTTATATAAGTGAACCTTAGTGCATGCTCACTCCTCACATTCAAATTCCCACTCTCTACACTTCTATTGGCACACTAAACCCTTCATCACACATTGCTTTAACCAACCCACTCTTCATCTACCCGAAGCCATAAACCCCCTCAAAAAAAAAAAAACAACTCAAGTCATGGCATCATCAAGCTCAAAGAGGCAAAAGAGGAAGGAACCTATGGTGAGTGCTCCTTTTGATGACAAGAGATTCAAGACTGCCTTTCATGTGCATGAATTTGAGCGGATAAGGGCCAGAAAGATATTGCCAGAGTTAATCTTCCAAATCAATGCCAATGAATCACCACAGATTTGGAGAAAAATCGAACAGAGGGGGTGGCAATTGCTCACCAGTCCAGAGGGGAAGATCAATGGAAACCTCATCAAAGAATTCTATGCAAATGCAGTTAGAGAGGATAAGACCAAAGCCCCAACCTTCAAAAGCTATGTGAGAGGAAGGGAGGTGGACTTCAGCCCAAGTGCCATAACAAGAGCTCTTCACTTGAAATCACCTCATTTTGATGAAGAGAGTTATCAGGCAAGGATAAGTAGAAGCCCCGATAAGGATGAGCTCTCAGAGATAGCATCAGATATCTGTGTCATAGCCACTGACTGGGAGAGGTACTCAGATGGGAGACCAAAATTCATAAAAAGGGGAGACCTTCACCCTGAAGCCAAAGGGTGGTTTGAGCTTATAAGGAGGTCCATCCTACCAGCTGCTAATAATTCAGAGGTTAACATCAATCGAGCCAGTATGGTACAATGCTTAGTACAAGGTGGGGAAATCAAAGTGCATGAGCTCATTGCCGAAGGGATTCAAGAGTCAGCTGAGAAAGCTGACTCAGGTGCCAGACTTTGATACCCCAGCACCATTCTCCGCTTGTGCAACAAGGCCAAGGTAACATTTGAGGACAGAAGCCCAGACTGGGTGAACCCAGGGAGGCCAGTCACACTCGAGCGAATGGTCTATACCAAACTGGCTCAGCAACTAAGAAGGCCACATATAGGAAGGCAAAGAGTCCAGGAAGAAGCTCATCAAGAGGAATATCATCAAGAAGAGCATCATGACCCAGCCAACTTGAATATGACTCACCTTCTAAGAGCCATTGAAGATTTGGGACTGATGAGATATTTTGATGAGAAACGAATCTCTCCCAAAACACCCAAAACTAACCGGCAAGTGTACCGGGTCGTATCAAGTAATAAAAACTCACGGGAGTGAGGTCGATCCCACAGGGATTGAAGGATTGAGCAATTTTAGCTTAGTGGTTGATTTAGTCAAGCGAATCAAGTGTTGGTTGGGTGATTTGTGATTTGCAGAATGTAAATTGCATGAAATCAAAGAGAGCGGGAAAGTAAATTGCTGAAACTTAAAGAACAAGAAATTAAATAGCAGAAACTTAAAGTGCAAGAAATGTAAATTGTAGAATCTTAAAGTGCAAGAAATGTAAATGGCTTGAAAAGTAAAGGGGATTGGGATGAGGATTTGCAGAATTTAAACAAGGAAAAACTAAATTGCATCAAATAGAAGAGAAAAAGGGAATTGGGATTGAACCGGATCTTATAACAGCAAAGTAAATGAACAATGAAAGCATTAAACAGAGAATTGAAATGAGAATTTAGATCTCAGGACCCAGAGACTAGAAAACCAAGTCTAGATCTCAATGCCTTCCTAGATCCAACAAGAACAATAGCAAGGAAATTGTAAATTGCAAAGAAAAGAGATGAAGAACAATAAACCGGAAATGAAATTCAGTAAATAAAGCAGAGAGATCCAAGATGGAGATTGAAATAGAATTTCTTCAATTCTCCAATCCAAGATCCAAGACAAAATGTAAAATGAAATTGAAAGCAATGAAAGCAAGAAATTAAAGTTCACTCAAGTTCAAAAGCTCTCCGAAAACTATATTGAAAATTCTAAAAGGAAAGCTCTAAAGGAAAACTCTCCAGAAAAGCTCCCTTAATAACTTGAATTCTATTCTATTTATACACTTTCCAAAAATGATCTTCAAGCCTTGAGTTGGGCCTTTGTTCTTGGTGGAATTGGGTTGAAAGAGGCCTTGGTTGATTGCTCTTGAAGATTGAAGAAGAACCGAAGTGAACCAATTGAACCGGAAGTGAAGTTAGCCAACGTTGGTCTTCAACGTTAGGGCCAAAGTTAGGGGTCTAACTTTGACCCCAACTTTTCATAGCAGCAAACCACATCCTTCTGGTATGGACGTTGGCGCCAACGTTAGGGGTCTAACTTTGACCCTAACGTTGGCCTTGCTTGGTGTGATTGGCGCCAACGTTAGCCTCCACGTTAGGGGGCTAACGTTGGCGCAAACGTTGGCCTACTCCCCCATTGTGATTTAAGTGCCAACGTTAGCCTCCAAGTTAGGGGGCTAACGTTGGCGCAAACGTTGGTGGCCCAGGGATGAAGTTTCTCTTGCCAACGTTAGCCTCCAAGTTAGGGGGCTAACGTTGGCTCAAACGTGGGAGCCCAGGGAGTACTTCATGCCCAACGTTAGCCTCCAAGTTAGGGGGCTAACGTTGGGGCTAACTTCAAGCCTCCAAGTTCAATTTCAACTTCCATTCTTCACTTCTAGCCATTCCTCTTTGCTTCAACCTTTCTCCAAGCCTTCTTCACCTATCATTGATCAACCAAACTAATCAAAGCTTTGCTCAAAATCATGAGGTATTCAATCTTCCACAATATGCAACAAGTATAGTTCAAAACCTCATGAAATGGCATGAATTCACATATGGTTGGTTCAATCAAGGGAAACATGAAAATCTACTCAATTAGCTTGCTTGTAGCTCAAGAAAGTGCATAATTCTAATGAAAACTAAAGAAAAAGACTAGCTAAAATGGGCTAGGATGACTTGTCATCACAACACCAAACTTAAAGCTTGCTTGTCCCCAAGCAAGAAATGAATTATTAAGAAGAAAGAATGAAATGGAAGAGGAAGTTCATGCTAGCAAAGTGTTATTGATAGTTCATGGGGTTTTATGTGGATATGCAAATGCTCACTTCTTATTGACTCCTAGGCTTAGAAAGTCTCCTTCAAGCTTCAAGTGACATACTGCTATGACCTCTCATTATTCCTTTATCCTTGGCTTTTACTTTATTCTCAAGCTTTATTTGAGTGTCATGTGTAGCAAGTTCATTTTCTTTTCTTTCTACTTGACACATTATTCACTATAGACACTTGGCTCACATTCCTTCTTAAAACATTGATGCCCAGCACCTCTTTGGGCTACTAAATGCTTTGTAGTTAGGTTGCTCTTGATAGTGGATTTTCAGCTGATGATCCCGGGTTAGTTAACCCAAGTCATCAAGTGTTGAGGCACTCCTAAGAGCTTACTAATCCAAGCAGATCCTAGTACAAAAACATCACAGGCATATATTTCAGAGTTCAAGCTATTGGTGTCCAGCTTTGTTTCTTTTTGTTTTTCTTTTGTTTTGCCACCTTTTAGCTTTCTTTGTTCTTTCTTTCTTTTTTTGTTTTTCTTTCTAACCAAGGAATTCTATTCAATTGAGATTCATAGACAATAGGCCACTCTCTACTTAGAAGGAGATATCTTAGCTTTTTATTCACTAAAAGTGAGTTATAATACAATCACACACACACCACCACTTACTTTTATTCCACTTCTAACTAACAGAGACCATTTCACTTCACATTCAAACTGTTCTTTTATTAAATTTAAAGATGCAGGGGACAACACATACTTCTTGTTAAGTGAAAATGAACACACAAGCCAACACATAAACTAGCCTACTTATTTTGGAAGAACCATCATAATGCAAAGACTTTTAAATGACTACAAAAAAATGCAAAAACAGATTAGAACAGATAGAATGCATGTTGTGATGATCAAGGAGCAAATCCACCTTTTATTTGTCATGCCTTTTCTTTCTCCTTTCATATACTTGGCTGCTAGTGTTCCCACCATCTTTGTTTGGTGGTTCTTGATCTTGCCAAAAGCCAGCCTTATTCATAGCCTCCTCCACTCTATCTTCAAGTCTCATAGCCCTATTCACTTCCATCTCACTTCTCATTTTGAAAAATTCATCAAACGTTGGGAATGCCGGATCCATGTTATGCAAATGTTCCCCAATATAGTTTAGTTTGATTTGGCTATTGACATTGTAATCGGCTTGCACTTCATACCTTGCTTCTTGGAGTGTTGTGAACTCCTTGAAGGCCTTCAAACTTTCAGCTTGCATTTGTTCCAACTTCCCAAAAGATTCATGAGATTGAAAGGCATGTTCTTCTTGCATCGCAAGAAATCTTGACTCGAATTCATTTTGTTTGTTGATTATTCTCAGCTCTCTTTCTTCTTGTGCTTGTTGGTTTTGCATGTACAGAGAATGATATTCTTCTTGCCTTGCTTGGATTCTTGTGTATTGCTGAGATAACCTCCCTATTGCTTCTTGCATTTGAGTCATATCCATATTGCCATGTGGGAAAAAGTGTGGCTGTTCCTCCTCTTCTTGTGGCTCTTCTTCCATGTGTGGCTCATCCTCTTCCATTTGCTCTTCTCTTTCTCTTCCTCCATGTGGCCTTCGGCCTTGGTGTGCTTCAAGGGGCATCATCATTCGTTCAATGGTTATGGGCATGCCTTGGCTTAGCCACATTGGATTCTCCTCTTCCAATGGAACCTTGGCCTTTGCACACAACTTCCAAATGGTGCTCGGATAGTACAACCAAGATCCGGCTGAATTCTTTTCAGCTATCTTTAGGATGTCTCTTGCAAGGATCTCATGAACTCTTATCTCTCCACCCACCATGATACAATGCAGCATTAAGGCTCTCTCCCTGTTAACTTCTGAGGTGTTCACTGTCCCCAGAATTGACCTTTTCATCAACTCATACCATCCTTTTGCCTCCGGAATGAGGTTACATCTCTTCAAGAACTTGTATCTGTTCTTGTCATCTCTCTCCCATCCTGAGTTCTCAAAACAAATGTCTCTTGCAATCTCTTCATAATTTTGATCCTCAGTCAATCTTTGTTGGTATCCCGGTTCATCAAAGCGCACTGACTTTAGTTTCAAAACTTTCTTGATTGCATCTGGGCCAAAGTCTACTTCCACCCCACGCACATAGCTCTTGTACGTTGGGGTTTCACGCATGTCAATCCTTGGGACATTTGCATAAAACTCTCTTATGATATTGGCATTAATTCGAGAGATTGGTGATGTAAGTTCCTCCCATCTCCTCTTCCGGATCTTGTTCTTTATTTCTTGACACCCATCATCCGGCAACATGAATGGAATCTCAGGATAGATTTTTTTCTCGTTCATCCATTGAATTTGCATTTGATGAGACCAAGACTTGAATTTCCATTGGTCATATTCATGTGTTTCTTCCTCTACTATTGGATCTTTTCCTTTTCGTCGTTTGGTTCTTGAGGAGGATGCCATAATCACTTGGTTGGTTGAGAGGGAATGTGGAGAGTGTTGGAGAGTTTGATGTGTGGTTGGAGGAAAAAGAGGTTCGGACTGAACTTGCTAGGGAATTATGAAGAGAAGATTAAGTGTTTGGAGTTTAAAGTGAAAGAAAAAGTTGCACAAGGCTTGTAATGTTGAGGAGTGATTCGGTCATGTGCATGGCTTGAAGGTGGTATGCTTTTAAATGAGCAATGAAGGGCTAGGATGCAATTAGACACTATGGGGATCAAGGGTGTGCATGTATGGATGAATGAGGACAAAATTTGCTCCTTCCTTTGCCCTTTGCCGTGATCATTCCCAAGGGGTGGCAGATTTCTTCCTTGAAGCATGTGATAGGAATTTTTTGTCCTTATGCTATGCTTTCTTTGGTCTTGTCTTTTTCATTGAAGATTCTTTGACCTCCTAGTTATCACAACAAGACACATGCATTAGTCTTATCCCACCGTAGCCATATTATTCTTTTTAGTAAAAATATGTGAACTATCAATTCTTATCTCATGTGAACCGTGACACTTCCTTTGGGGGACACCAAACTTGATGTTTGGTAATATATAAAGAAAATGAGTTTCTTCCTCCAATTAGTGAAGTTTAAATGTTCATAAGAATTGTTTTCATCATACTTTTCTTTTTCTCTTTTTTTTTTCATGAAGGATTAATTGTATCCTTGAATTGGTGCATCAAGGTTTGATGAACACCAAACTTGCTTCTTGTCAAAGGGTTCATCTCAATTAATACCTTCATTAAAAGAAAATTCTATTTATAAGGTTTTGAAAAAATGACAAATGTATGATTATTGATGCATGAATTTCAGATTCTCATGAAGCTATGTGGACACCAAACTTAGTGTTCGGCCATATGCTCTATCAAAACATTTTAAGCATGTAAAACAAAATTCTTTATGATATTGGTTAAGTGTGCTTAAAGACATATCAACTTAGCATATGTTTCAAAATAGTGCATGCACTAAATGGACATGTTCATGAAAAGAGAAAAGAATTCATGCATCAGGTGACCATAGTTTATTGAATGTAAAATGACAAGAATCTTAAAGCATGGGTTGCCTCCCATGGAGCGCTCTTTTATTGTCACTAGCTTGACATTGAAGCTTTCTTTTATGGTGGTTGATGACTGTAGTGCCTCAACTTGTCCCCTCTGATCGTGAGCTTCTTCTTTGTTCCTTGGTGCTCTATCTCAGCATGTTCTAGTGATAATATTTTGCTCACAGTGTAGTAATCGTTAGTCTGTTGGTCTGTTCCCAGTTGTTGATAGACTAACTGCACTTTGTCACCTTTGGAGAGCCCTTCTGTTGGGATTTTTTTGTTCTTCCACCACTTTTTGATTCTGTTTTTGTTTTTCTTCCTTCCTTTTGTTAATTCTTCTTCTTTGAAAACAGGCTCCCTTTTGAAATTCTTTTTCTTAGTTGCCAATACTACAATGTTCCCTTGAGCTTCTTCATTACTTTGCACAGTCTCTTTCTCTTTTTGGCCTGCTGTATCATCTATCTTTTGCTTGGGAGGGCAGTTGTTGTTTGTCTTGTTGATTTCCTCCCTCCACTGCAGATTCTCCTTGTCTGTTTCTGTACCATCCTTCTTTTCATTACTGTTCTGTGTTTCTGGTAGTACACTCAGAGTGATACTTTCATTATGCATCCTGAGGGTTAATTCTCCTTGCTCTATGTCTATGATGGCCCTAGCAGTGGCTAAGAATGGTCTTCCCAGTATAATGGAGTCGCCCTCATCCTGATTCGAATCCAGGATCACAAAATCTGCTGGGAAGATGAATCTATCTACTTTGACTAGAAGGTTCTCAATTATACCACTGGGGCATATCACTGATTTGTCCACCAATTCTAGAGACATCTGTACTGGTTTTACCTCTTTTATGCCTAACTTTTTCACTAGAGAGGCAGGCATCAGATTGATACTAGCTCCCAAGTCACACATCGCCTTCTTGATAGTCATACTGCCAATGGCGCAGGGTAGAAAGAAACTCCCAGGGTCCTCAAGTTTGGGAGGAAGTCCCTTCTGGATTAGTGCTCTGCATTCCTCAGTGAGCAGTACAGTTTCATTAACTTGCCAACTCCTCTTCTTGTTGATAAGTTCCTTCAAGAACTTTGCGTACAGGGGCATTTGCTCAAGTGCTTCAGTTAAGGGAATATTGATCTCTAACTTCTTGAAGATTTCAAGAAATTTTGGGAAGTGTTGGTCCTTAGTTTCCTTGTTAAACCTTTGAGGATATGGCAAGGGAGGAGTGAAGTTATTTCCCTGCCTTTGGTCCTCAGTTGGCTCTTCAATTACTTCCTTTCCCTTTCTTGATTTTTGTGGCTGATCTTCTTTTTCTTGAGCTTGATTCTGAGTTGGCTTGCTTGCTGTCTCCTTCTTGTCATTGACTTTCTCTTCTTCGGCTTGTTTTTTGTCACTTTCCTTTGGCTTCTTGGTTGCTTCTTCATTTTTCACCAAGACTTTTCCACTCCTCAATTGTATTGCTTTGCATTCTTCCTTAGGATTTGGGATTGTGTCACTGGGCAGTGAGCTTGAAGATCTCTCAACAGAAATCTGTTTGGAGATTTGCCCAATTTGCCTTTCTAGGCTCTTCATGGAGGCTTCATGGTTCTTAGTTGTCATTTCTTGGTGTTTCCACATTTTGTCTATCAAGGTTTCCAAGTTGGTGAGTCTTTGAGATTCAGGTGATGCTTGTAGTGGGTTGTTAGATATGGATGGTGGATGGTAAGCATTTTGGTTGGTGGGTTGGTTATTAGATTGGTAGTGGTTGGGGTTGGGGTAATTGTTTTGAGGTTTTCTGTAGGGGTTTTGGTTAGTTTGCTGCTGGTTGTGATTTTGGTTGTTTCTTGGATTGTGTTGATTTGAGTTCCTCTGCCATGGTTGTTGGTTTTGGGTATGGTTATCTCCCCATCTGAGGTTTGGGTGGTTCTTCCAAGAAGGGTTGTAAGTATCACCATATACTTCATTTGGCCCAGAATTTTGGTTGTGCATGTACTGGACTTGTTCTTGCTGTTGCTCCTCTTGAGTCTCTTCACTCTGTCCCCATGTGGTTGATGGTTGGCTAATGTTGACTGCTGCAACTTGGAGACTATCAATCCTCTTAGCCATTTGCTCAAATTGTTGTTGAAATTGCTGTTGCATCATCTTGTTTTGAGCTAGGATTGAGTCCACTCCGTCTAGTTCCATTACTCCTCTTCTTTGTGATGGTTGGCGGCTTCTTTGATGAGCAAAGAAATATTGATTGTTGGCCACCATGTCCACAAGATTCTGAGCTTCCTCAGCAGTTTTCATTAGTTGTAGTGAACCTCCAGCAGAATGATCTAATGCTTCCTGAGATTTCAATGTCAGGCCTTCATAGAAATTTTGCAGCACGTCCCATTCATTGAACATCTCTGGAGGACACTTTCTGATTAAGGCTTTGTACCTCTCCCATGCTTCATACAAGGATTCAGCATCTAATTGTGTGAATGTCTGCACCTCAGTTTTCAGCCTGATGACTCTCTGGGGTGGATAGAATTTGGCTAGAAATTTAGTCACCAAGTCATCCCAACTAGTGATACTTGCTTGGGGAAAAGTTTCAAGCCATTGTGCAGCCTTATCCCTTAATGAGAACGGGAATAGCAGAAGCTTGTAGGTTTCAGGATTCACACCATTGGATTTGACAGTGTCACAGATCCTCAAGAAGGTAGATAGATGTTGATTTGGATCCTCCAATGGTCCTCCTCCAAATGAGCAGTTGTTCTGGACCAATGTGATGAGTTGTGGCTTCAGTTCAAAGTTATTTGCATTGACATTAGGGGTGAGAATGCTGCTTCCACAATGTCTAGCATTTGCAAAAGTATAGGAAGCCAATACTCTCCTCTGTTGTGGTGGATTATTAACTCCTTCTCCTGGATTAGATGTATCTCCTTCCATCTCGTGGTATTCTTCCTCAGATTCTTCTTCTCCAACAATATTTTTTCCTCTTTCGGCTCTTCTTATCCTTCTAAGAGTTCTCTGATCAGCTTCAGATAACACAGGAGCGGATCTTCCTGTACCTGACATACAAACAATACAAAAGAAACCCCAGCAAGATCACTTCAATCTACTGCTAGAATGAAGTTTAGTTTAAGCAAAAATTCAAACAGTTAGTGGGTTAATCAAAAGTTAATGAAAAATAAAGAAAAAGTGCTTGATCTAGATTACCACCTCGCTTAATCATTGTCAATCTAGTCAATCCCCGGCAACGGCGCCAAAAACTTGATGAGATATTTTGATGAGAAACGAATCTCTCCCAAAACACCCAAAACTAACCGGCAAGTGTACCGGGTCGTATCAAGTAATAAAAACTCACGGGAGTGAGGTCGATCCCACAGGGATTGAAGGATTGAGCAATTTTAGCTTAGTGGTTGATTTAGTCAAGCGAATCAAGTGTTGGTTGGGTGATTTGTGATTTGCAGAATGTAAATTGCATGAAATCAAAGAGAGCGGGAAAGTAAATTGCTGAAACTTAAAGAACAAGAAATTAAATAGCAGAAACTTAAAGTGCAAGAAATGTAAATTGCAGAATCTTAAAGTGCAAGAAATGTAAATGGCTTGAAAAGTAAAGGGGATTGGGATGAGGATTTGCAGAATTTAAACAAGGAAAAACTAAATTGCATCAAATAGAAGAGAAAAAGGGAATTGGGATTGAACCGGATCTTATAACAGCAAAGTAAATGAACAATGAAAGCATTAAACAGAGAATTGAAATGAGAATTTAGATCTCAGGACCCAGAGACTAGAAAACCAAGTCTAGATCTCAATGCCTTCCTAGATCCAACAAGAACAATAGCAAGGAAATTGTAAATTGCAAAGAAAAGAGATGAAGAACAATAAACCGGAAATGAAATTCAGTAAATAAAGCAGAGAGATCCAAGATGGAGATTGAAACAGAATTTCTTCAATTCTCCAATCCAAGATCCAAGACAAAATGTAAAATGAAATTGAAAGCAATGAAAGCAAGAAATTAAAGTTCACTCAAGTTCAAAAGCTCTCCGAAAACTATATTGAAAATTCTAAAAGGAAAGCTCTAAAGGAAAACTCTCCAGAAAAGCTCCCTTAATAACTTGAATTCTATTCTATTTATACACTTTCCAAAAATGATCTTCAAGCCTTGAGTTGGGCCTTTGTTCTTGGTGGAATTGGGTTGAAAGAGGCCTTGGTTGATTGCTCTTGAAGATTGAAGAAGAACCAAAGTGAACCAATTGAACCGGAAGTGAAGTTAGCCAACGTTGGTCTTCAACGTTAGGGCCAAAGTTAGGGGTCTAACTTTGACCCCAACTTTTCATAGCAGCAAACCACATCCTTCTGGCATGGACGTTGGCGCCAACGTTAGGGGTCTAACTTTGACCCTAACGTTGGCCTTGCTTGGTGTGATTGGCGCCAACGTTAGCCTCCACGTTAGGGGGCTAACGTTGGCGCAAACGTTGGCCTACTCCCCCATTGTGATTTAAGTGCCAACGTTAGCCTCCAAGTTAGGGGGCTAACGTTGGCGCAAACGTTGGTGGCCCAGGGATGAAGTTTCTCTTGCCAACGTTAGCCTCCAAGTTAGGGGGCTAACGTTGGCTCAAACGTGGGAGCCCAGGGAGTACTTCATGCCCAACGTTAGCCTCCAAGTTAGGGGGCTAACGTTGGGGCTAACTTCAAGCCTCCAAGTTCAATTTCAACTTCCATTCTTCACTTCTAGCCATTCCTCTTTGCTTCAACCTTTCTCCAAGCCTTCTTCACCTATCATTGATCAACCAAACTAATCAAAGCTTTGCTCAAAATCATGAGGTATTCAATCTTCCACAATATGCAACAAGTATAGTTCAAAACCTCATGAAATGGCATGAATTCACATATGGTTGGTTCAATCAAGGGAAACATGAAAATCTACTCAATTAGCTTGCTTGTAGCTCAAGAAAGTGCATAATTCTAATGAAAACTAAAGAAAAAGACTAGCTAAAATGGGCTAGGATGACTTGTCATCAGGGACAGAGACATATGGAGGGACAAGAGCAAATACTGAATCGGCTGAGCCAACAGGAAGCATGGCAAAAACAACAAATGGAACAGCAGCAGGAACAATACTCCCAGCTCACTCAAGCCATCAACCAAGTGAATGAGAGGCAAGAGATTCAAGAGAAGCACTTGCAAGAACTCAACTAGCGGCAGATAGCCCAAATGAAAACTTTCAATGAGTTCAATGTACTCAATGAAGGAAGGCAACTACATAGGGAGGAGTTCTATGTAAACACTCAAGCCGAGTTGAACTACATGACCAGTAATATGCATCAGCTACACTATGCCATCCCTACATATGATGAGGTCCAAAAAGAATTTGTAGAACAAGAAGAGAGGAAAGTGAAATAGCAAAAGGAGACACTCAAGAAGAAGATGGAAGATAGTGGTTTCTAGAGGAAGCTGCTTGGAAAAGGCAAGGGAAGTGGAGGTACAAGCACTCAAGAGAGACACAATGAGGACAAACAAGGATGGGCGCATGGACATCCACATGAATGAAAGGTGGTGGAGTTCTTTTTAGTCCATCATTTTCTATGTTTTAAATAAGGAAGATCTTGTATGAAATAGAACCTGCTTCCATGTTATGTTTAAACTTTTTAAAATTCTGTCTTTTAAGTTTTCCTTCTGAATAGGTCCATGATTTCTAGTTTATATGTCAATGCATCATTCCTTTATTTACTTGTAAGATTGTCCATCTTAAATCAAATTGAAGAAGAGAATAATTATGTTTTTAAAAGACCAGAATAGAGTTCATATTGTGGAAGTGCATTCATGAATCTTTGGGGTAGTCATAAGTTAGCTAAGTTGGTTCAACCACAAGGCTGGGATGACAATTATATGGCCTGAATACTTTGCTTTGGATACACTCATGAGACTAAGTTAATAACAAGATCCTAAGAAGAGAAAAGGGAAAGAACAATGGAAGTGAAAAATAAAAGAAAAAGAGTAAGCAATAACGCTAGGCATCAATGGGTTTAATCTTGAGGCAAGTGTCTGTGGTGCTCCTGTATGAGGGATCTACTTGGATGAATAAGCTCTTAGGGGTGCCTTATCACTTGATAACTTGGGTTAACTATCTCGGGATTATCAGCTGAAAGTCCACTATCAAGAGTAACCTTCACTACAGAACACTTAGTAACACAAAGAGGTGTTGGACACCAAGGTCTCAAGAAAAGAAAATAAACAAACTATATGCCTGTGGTGTGTATGTATGGGGGATAGGCTTGAGGGAGTAAGTCCTTAGGGGTGTCTCAACACCTAGCACCTTGAACCAACTGGTTCAGGAGTGTTGGCTGAAAGCTTATCTTAAAGAGTTGCCCCCTTACAGAGCACTTAGCCTAAATAACACAAACAACCCTTGAAATAATAATAAAAGGATCAATGAATAAAAGTCTCATGAGATATAAACAAAGTAAGTGTTTAGGGACATGATAAAGGTCTGAAAGCCAATAATGGAATGAACCTAAGTTGCTATGCATGAAACCACCATAAAATCAGTAACATGACTTCCACAAGAATGACTCATTCCTCTGGATATTCCATTCATCATTCTCTTGTTCCAGTACTTTCTTAGGGACAAGCAAGCTTTAAGTTTGGTGTTGTGATGCCAGGGCATCTTGGCCAGTTTCACTGACCTTTTCTTTACTATTTTTAGGTTAGTTTCATGCATTTCTTTAGGAAATAAGCTTGTTTTGGGTAGATATTCACCTATGCCTTGATTCAAGCATATATTGTGTATTTTACATAATTTCATGAGGATTTTTGCATAAGTTTAGTGACAATTATTATGTTGCATTACTCATGACTTGGACTAGAGCTTTGATGCACTTTATTGCTTGATTTCAGGACCAAAAGGAAGCAAGAAAAGGGGAGGTAACTTGCAAGGTTAATGAGAAAAGTGATTGCCAATAACACTCTCAAAAAGCCATCAATGCCCACGTTAGAGAGTCATGTTAACTAAGATAACGTGAACTCTAACGTGGAGAAGAGAAGTTGAGCCAACGTTAGTGACACTTAACATTGTCACTAATGTTGGCAATTACTCATAAGTGGCCACGTTAGAAGCCACGTTAACCTAGTTAACGTGGCCTCTAACGTTAAGGGGGGAAGAGAAGCCAACGTTAGTGACACTCAACATTGTCACTAACATTGGCCTATGATGCAAAGTACCACGTTAACTCCCACGTTAACTTGGTTAACGTGGGAACTAACGTAAGGGATGAAGAGTTGTCGACAACGTTAGTGACACTCAACATTGTCACTAACGTTGAAACAACCACACAACCCCCAAGAGTCACGTTAACTTCCACGTTAACTTGGTTAACGTGGAAGCTAACGATGAGGAATGAAGGATGAACCAACGTTAGTGACACTCAACATTGTCACTAACGTTGGGATGGCTAAAGATGGCCACGTTAGAAGCCACGTTAACCTAGTTAACGTGGACTCTAACGTGAGACCTATGGGCACATTGGAACATTAGTGATAATGTTGAATGTCACTAACGTTCTCAAAGGATGGCAAGGGCCACGTTAGAAGCCACGTTAACCTAGTTAACGTGGGCTTTAACGTGAAGCAAGAAGGGGCACACTGGAACGTTAGTGATAATGTTGAGTGTCACTAACATTCTCGAAGGTTCACAAAGCAACGTTAAAAGCCACGTTAACATAGTTAACGTGGGTTTTAACGCGAGGCAAAGGGGTGCATTGGAACGTTAGTGACAATGTTAAGTGTCACTAACATTCTCGAACTATTATTCTCACTAAATATTAACACCCCTAACGTCCTGAACTAAAGTCTCCGCCCACTTCGCACTTTCTCTCTGCAAGTAAAGCCAGGCCCAAATAAAGAAAGGAACTGCTTCAAACTTAAGATCCAAAGGCCCAAGACTTGAAGAATCACACTAGAAGCTGAGAAGAGTAGTATATATAGGAGTAGCTTTGAATTGAGAAGGAGTTCTGGAAGGATGGGAAAAAGAGAACTACTCTCTGTATTTACTTTTCTTTGTAATTTTTAGTTTTATGATGTATTCTCCATCTTTGTTTTCATTTTCAAGAGCTATGAACAACTAAACCCCTTTCATTGGGTTAGGGAGCTCTGTTGTAATTTGATGGATCAATACTAATTTTCATTATTCTTCTTCTATCTTTCCTCTTGATCTTACTTGAAAGCTTTCGATCTTCATCCAATTGAGTAGTTATCTTGGAAGAGAAGCTATTCAAACTTGGATCTCTTTTGAACCTTGAAAGAGGAATGAAGAGATCAAGCTAGAAATACTTTCTCATGCTGGACCAAACTGGGTTTGGATGGGTATGTGACTATAACCCTCTCAATACTTGATTTGGGAAATGCATGTGGTATAGTCAGTGACCATACTTCATCTCTTCTCATGAGCAATTGACCAAGGAATTGGCTATTCATCAAGATTTGAGAGATTGAATTGCAAGAAATTGTAATTCAATCACTTAAGATTGCCAAGGAGATCAATGAGTGCATTGATTGAGGAAGAGATGAAAATGAACTTGATCCGGAGAATTGCAACATCTCCTAAGCCCAATGAACTCCCCATCTCTGATCTTACCCATTCTCTTTAATTTCTGCTATTTACTTTTATGAGCAAATCCCCTATTCCCATTTACAATTCTGCATTTTATTCTCAGTCATTTACTTCCAGTTCTTTAATTCTAGCATTTACTTTTCTGTAATTTACATTCCCGTGATATTATTTTCTGCAACTCTCAACCCAAATTCTGGATTCGCTCAACTAGAACATTCTTCTAATTAAAGTTGCTTGATCAATCAATCCCTCTGGGATTCGACCTCACTCTATTGTGAGTTTTTACTTGATGACAACTTCGGTACACTTGCCGAAGGGAGATTTGTTGAGAGACAAGTTTTCCGTGCATCAGAGGCTCCATGAGAGCTTACTGTCAAGATATTGACGTTAAAGAAGCTCTTATTGGGAGGCAACCCAATGTTGTTTAATTATATCTATTTTATTTTCCTTTTGTTATTTCGTGTTTTATTAGGTTGATGATCATGTGGAGCCAGAAAAACTACTGAAAAATTAAAAACAGAAAGAAAAACAGCATTGAAAATAGCACACCATGGAGGGGAAAAGTCTGGCATTTAAACGCCAGAAACAAGCATCTGTCTGGCGTTTAACGCCAGAAACAAGCACCAAGCTGGCGTTTATTGCCAGATACAAGCATCTGCCTGGCGTTAAATGCCAGAAACAGGCTACATTTGGGCGTTTAACGCCAGAAACAAGCAGCAATCTGGCGTTAAATGCCAGGATTGCACAGCAAGGGCGTTTTACATGCCTAATTGGAGCAGGGATGTTAAGTCCTTGACCCCACTTGATCTGTGGACCCCACAGGATCCCCACATTTTCTTCTCTCCTTTTCACACCTTTTCATAACACTCTTTCCCAAATACCCCTTACCAATCACCTCCATCTCTTCCATTTTCTTCTTCCTCTACTCACTTCTTTCTTCTTTTGCTCGAGGACGAGCAAACCCTCTAAGTTTGGTGTGGTGAAAGCATTGCTTTTTGTTTTTACATAACCATTTATGGCACCTAAGGCCAAAGACATCCTTACTGAAGAGGACAAGCTCATCACTAAGAAAAGGATGAAGCAAACAAGAGATCATGGACCTCAACAAGAGCTTGAAGAAATTTCTCACCATGAAATCCCTGAGATACCTCAAGGGATGCACTTTCCTCCACAAAACTATTGGGAGCAAATAAACACCTCCCTAGGAGAATTAAGTTCCAACATGGGACAACTAAGGGTGGAGCATCAAGAGCACTCCATCATCCTTCATGAGATTAGAGAAGATCAAAGAGCTATGAGGGAGGAGCAACAAAGACAAGGAAGAGACATAGAGGAGCTCAAGAGAACCATTGGTTCTTCAAGAAGAGGAAGACGCCACCTTCACTAAGGTTGACCCGTTCCTTAATCTCCTTGTTCTTATTTCTCTATTTTTCGTTTACTATGCTTTATGTTTATTTATGTTTGGGTCTTATTACATGATCACTAGTATCTAAGTGTCTATGTCTTAAAGATATGAAAGTCCTATGAATCCATCACCTTTCTTAAATGAAAAATGTTTTCTGAAAAAGAAAAAGAAGTACATGAATTTCGAATTTTAAAATAGTTTAATTATCTTGATGTGGTGGCAATACTTTTTGTTTTCTGAATGAATGCTTGAACAGTGCATATGTCTTTTGAATTTGTTGTTTATGAATGTTAAAATTGTTGGCTCTTGAAAGAATGATGAAAAAGGAGAAATGTTATTTGATAATCTGAAAAATCATAAAAATGATTCTTGAAGCAAGAAAAAGCAGTGAAGAACAAAGCTTGCAGAAAAAAAATGCGAAAAAAAAAGAAACCAAGAAAAAGAAAAAGCAAGTAGAAAAAGCCAAAATCTCTTTAAACCAAAAGGCAAGAGCAAAAAGCCAATAGCCCTTAAAACCAAAAGGCAAGGGTAATAAAAAGGATCCAAGGCTTTGAGCATCAGTGGATATGAGGGCCTAAAGGAATAAAATCCTGGCCTAAGCGGCTAAACCAAGCTGTCCCTAACCATGCGCTTGTGGCGTGAAGGTGTCAAGTGAAAACATGAGACTGAGCGGTTAAAGTCGAGGTCCAAAGCAAAAACAGAGTGTGCTTAAGAACCCTGGACACATCTAATTGGGGACTTTAGCAAAGCTGAGTCACAATCTGAAAAGGTTCACCCAGTTATGTGTCTGTGGCATGTATGTATCCGGTGGTAATACTGGAAAACAAAGTGCTTAGGGCCACGGCCAAGACTCATAAAGTAGCTGTGTTCAAGAATCAACATACTGAACTAGGAGAATCAATAACACTATCTGAATTCTGAGTTCCTATAGATGCCAATCATTCTGAACTTCAAAAGGATAAAGTGAGATGCCAAAACTGTTCAGAAGCAAAAAGCTAATAGCCCCGCTCATCTAATTAAGACTGATCTTCATAGATGTTTTTGGAATTCATTGTATATTCTCTTCTTTTTATCCTACTTTGTTTTTAGTTGCTTGGGGACAAGCAACAATTTAAGTTTGGTGTTGTGATGAGCGGATAATTTATACGCTTTTTGGCATTGTTTTAAGGTAGTTTTTAATATGTTTTAGTCATTTTTTACTATATTTTTATTAGTTTTTAAATAAAAATCACATTTCTAGACTTTACTATGAGTTTTTGTATTTTTCTATGATTTCAGGTAATTTCTGGCTGAAATTGAGGGACCTGAGCAAAAATCTGATTTAGAGGCTGAAAAAGGACTGCAGATGCTGTTGGATTCTGACCTTCCTGCACTCGAAATGGATTTTCTGGAGTTACAGGAGTCCAAATGATGCGCTCTTAATTGCGTTGGAAAGTAGACATCCAGGGATTTCCAGCAATATATAATAGTCCATACTTTGCTCAAGGATAGATAATGTAAACTGGCGTTCAACGCCAGTTCCATGTTGCATTCTGGCGTTAAACGCCAGAAATAGGTTACAGGTTGGAGTTAAACACCAGAAACAGGTTACAACCTGGTGTTTAACTCTGGAAATAGCCTAGGCACATGTAAAACTCTAGTCTCAGCCCAGCACACACCAAGTGGGCCCCAGAAGTGGATTTCTGCACTATCTATCTTAGTTTACTCATTTTCTGAAAATCTAGGTTACTAGTTTAGTATTTAAACAACTTTTAGAGATTTATTTTGTACCTCATGACATTTCAGATCTGAACTTTGTACTCTTTGATGGCATGAGTCTCTAAACTCCATTGTTGGGGGTGAGGAGCTCTGCTGTGTCTCGATGAATTAATGCAATTATTTCTGTTTTCTATTCAAACATGCTTGTTTCTATCTAAGATGTTTATTCACACTTCAATATGATGGATGTGATGATCCGTGACACTCATCACCATTCTCAACCTATGAATGCGTGCCTGACAACCACCTCCGTTCTACCTTCGATTGAATAAGTATCTCTTGGATTCCTTAATCAGAATCTTCGTGGTATAAGCTAGAACCCATTAGCAGCATTCATGAGAATCCGGAAAGTCTAAACCTTGTCTGTGGTATTCTGAGTAGGATTCAAGGATTGAATGACTGTGACGAGCTTCAAACTCGCGAGTGTTGGGCGTAGTGATAGACGCAAAAGGATCAATGGATCCTATTCCGACATGATCGAGAACTGACAGATAATTAGCCGTGCGGTGACAGCGCACCTGGACCATTTTCACTGAGAGGACGGATGGTAGCCATTGACAACGGTGATCCACCAACACACAGCTTGCCATAGGAGGAACCTTGCGTGCGTGAAGAAGAAGACAGGGGTAAAGCAGATACTCAGAAGACAAAGCATCTCCAAAACTCCAACATATTCTCCATTACTGCATAACAAGTATTTATTTCATGCTCTTTTATTCTTCACAATTCAAACTGATAATTATAATTGATACCCTGACTAAGAGTTACAAGATAACCATAGATTGCTTCAAGCCGACAATCTCCGTGGGATTCGACCCTTACTCACGTAAGGTATTACTTGGACAACCCAGTGCACTTGCTGGTTAGTGGTACGAGTTGTGAAAAGTGTGATTCACAATTCGTGCACCAAAGATTCATCTCAAAGGTCCATCAAGACTACTTCTATGAAGTTGTGGCCAAGACTCCTCATTGAAGAGGACAAGCCCATCACTAAGAAAATGATGGAGCAAACAAGAGAGCCCACTCATGGACCTCAACAAGAGCATGAGGAAATTCCTCATTATGAAATCCCTGAGATGCCTCAAGGGATGCATTTTCCTCCACAAAATTATTGGGAGAAAATTAACACCTCCCTAGGAGAATTAAGTTCCAATATGGGACAACAACGGTGGAACACCAAGAGCATTCTATCCTCCTTCATGAAATTAGAGAAGATCAAAGAATCATGAGAGAGGAGCAACAAAGGCAAGGAAGAGCCACTGAGGAGCTCAAGCACTCCATAAGATCTTCAAGAGGAAGAATTAGCCGCCATCACTAAGGTGGACCCATTCTTTAATTTCCTTGTTCTTTATTTTCTGTTTTTCGAATTTGTATGCTTTATGTTTATCTATGTTTGTGTCTTTATTACATGATCACTAGTGTCTTAGTGTCTATGTCTTAAAGCTATGAATGTCCTATGAATCCATCACCTTTCTTAAAAGAAAAATGTTTTAATCACAAAAGAACAAGAAGTACATGATTTCGAATTCATCCTTGAAACTAGTTTAATTATTTTGATGTGGTGACAATACTTTTTGTTTTCTGAATGAATGCTTGAACAGTGCATATTTTTGAATTTGTTGTTTATGAATGCTAAAATTGTTGGCTCTTGAAAGAATAATGAAAAAGGAGAGATGTTATTGATAATCTGAAAAATCATAAAATTGATTCTTGAAACAAGAAAAAGGAGTGAAAAGCTTGCAGAAAAAATGGCGAAAAAAAAAGAAAGAAAAAATAAAAGAAAGAAAGAAAAAGAAAAAAAAAAGTAAGCAGAAAAAGCTAATAACCCTTTAAACCAAAAGGCAAGGGTAAAATAAAAAGGATCCAAGGCTTTGAGCATCAGTGGATAGGAGGGCCTAAAGGAATAAAATCCTGTCCTAAGCGGCTAAACCAAGTTGTCCCTAACCATGTGCTTGTGGCATGAAGGTGTCAAGTAAAAACTTGAGACTGAGCGGTTAAAGTCGTGGTCCAAAGCAAAAAGAGTGTGCTTAATAGCTCTGGACACCTCTAATTGGGGACTCTAGCAAAGCTGAGACACAATCTGAAAAGGTTCACCCAGTTATGTGTCTGTGGCATTTATGTATCCGGTGGTAATACTGGAAAACAAAATGCTTAGGGTCACGGCCAAGACTCATAAAGTAGCTGTGTTCAAGAATCAACATACTGAACTAGGAGAATCAATAAAACTATTTGAATTCTGAGTTCCTATAGATGCCAATCATTCTGAACTTCAAGGGATAAAGTGAGATGCCAAAACTGTTCAGAGGCAAAAAAAGCTACTAGTCCCGTTCATCTAATTGGAGCTAAGTTTCATTGCTATTTTGGAATTTATAGTATATTCTCTTCTTTTTATCCTATTTGATTTTCAGTTGCTTGGGGACAAGCAACAATTTAAGTTTGGTGTTGTGATGAGCGGATAATTTATACGCTTTTTGGCATTATTTTTTGTATGTTTTTATTATATTTTAGTTAGTTTTTATTAGTTTTTAAATAAAAATCATATTTCTAAACTTTACTATGAGTTTGTGTGTTTTTCTGTGATTTCATGTATTTTCTGGCTGAAATTGAGGGACCTGAGCAAAAATCTGATTCAGAGGCTGAAAAAGGACTGCAGATGCTGTTGGATTATGACCTCCCTGTACTCAAAGTGGATTTTCTAGAGCTACAAATGCTCAATTGGCGCGCTCTCAATTGCGTTGGAAAGTAGACATTCTGGGCTTTCCAGCAATATATAATAGTCCATACTTTACCCGAGATTTGATGGCCCAAACCGGCGTTCCAAGTCAGCATAGAAATTCTGGCGTCAAAACGCCAGAACTGGCATGAAAGCTGGAGTTAAACGCCCAAACTGGCACAAAAGCTGGTGTTTAACTCCAAGAAATGTCTCTACATGCGAAAGCTTCAATGCTCAGCCCAAGCACACACCAAGTGGTCCCGGAAGAAGATTTCTGTATCATTTACTTATTTTTGTAAACCCTAGGCTACTAGTTCTCTATAAATAGGACCTTTTGCTATTGTATTTTCATCTTGGTTCTTCTGGTTCCCTCTCTGGGGCCAAAGCCAATGATCACCATTATCACTTTTGTATTTTAAACGGTGGAGTTTCTACACACCATAGATTAAGGTGTGGAGCTCTACTGTTCTTTATGAATTAATGCAAAGTACTATTGTTTTTCTATTCAATTCACGCCTACTTCTTCTCCAAGATATAATCTTGTTCTTAATTTAGTTAAGTCAGAATGAAGGGGTGACCCGTGACAATCACCCAATATTCGTTACTCCCTTAGCCAAGGTCGCGTGCCTGACAACCACAAAGTGATCTACATGATGTTCAACGTAGTCATTGGACGACAGCTGGAGTATACTCTCTTGGGTTTCTAATCTAAGATTAGAACCTTCGTGGTATAGGCTAGAATCAATTGGCGGCCATTCCTGAGATCTGAAAAGTCTAAACCTTGTCTGTGGTATTCCGAGTAGGATCTGGGAAGGGATGACTGTGACGAGCTTCAAACTTGCGAGTGTTGGGTGTAGTGACAGACGCAAAAGGATCAATGGATCCTATTCCAACATGATCGAGAACCGACAGATGATTAGCCATGCGTGACAGCGCATTTGGACCATTTTCACTGAGAGGATGGGAGGTAGCCATTGACAACGGTGAAACCCAACATAAAGCTTCCCATGGAAGGGAGTATGAATGATTGGATGAAGATAATAGGAAAGTAGAAGTTCAGGAGGAACAAAGCATCTTCATACGCTTATCTGAAATTCTCACCAATGAATTACATAAGTATCTCTATCTTATTTTATGTCTTATTCATCTTTTAATTATCTTAAACTCCATAACCATTTGAATCCGCCTGACTGAGATTTACAAGATGACCATAGCTTGCTTCAAGCCGACAATCTTCGTGGGATCGACCCTTACTCACGTAAGGTTTATTACTTGGACGACCCAGTGCACTTGCTGGTTAGTTGTGCAAAGTTGTGACAAAGAGTTGAGATTACAATTGTGCGTACCAAGTTGTTGGTGCCATTGATGATCACAATTTCGTGCACCATGCACTAGAGGAAAAGAAAGAAGAGAAAGGAGCCCCCAAGCTTGAACTGAAGGCACTGCCTCCCACTCTCAAGTATGCATACTTGGGGATGAAAGTTATCCAATAACCATCAACTCTGCTCTCAGTCAAGAATAGGAAAGTGAGTTAATTAAGGTGCTACAGAAGCATCAAGATGCCATTGGATGGACCCTTACTGATTTGAAAGGGATAAGCTCATCCATATGCATGCACAAGATCCTGTTGGAAGAAGATGCTAAGCCCTCCATTCAAGCCCAAAGAAGATTGAATCCAACCATGAAAGAAGTGGTGTAAAAGGAGGTTATGAAGCTTTTGCAGGCAGGGTGATCTACCCAATTTCAAATAGCCCATGGGTGAGCACTGTCCAAGTGGTTCCTACGAAGGGAGGCATCACTATGGTGCCCAATGAAAAGAATGAACTCATCCCTACAAGAACTGTCACAGGATGGAGGATGTGCATTGATTATAGAAAGCATAATGAAGCTACAAGAAAAGATCACTTCCCACTCCCTTTCATGGACTAGATGCTAGAAAGGCTGGTAGGTCATGCATATTATTGCTTCTTGGATGGCTATTCAGGATACATTCAAATAGTGGTAGATCTAAGAGACTGGGAGAAAACATCATTCACTTGTCCATATGGAGTCTTTGCTTACAGGCACATGCCATTCGGGCTGTGCAATGCACCTGCAACTTTCCAACGCTGCATGTTATCTATCTTTTCAGACATGATTGAAAAATTCATTGAAGTCCTTATGGATGACTTTTCAGTATTTGGGGATTCCTTTCCTAATTTCCTAAATCACCTCACCTTGGTATTGAAAAGATGCCAATAAACAAATTTGGTTTTGAATTGGGAGAAATGCCATTTTATGGTGACAGAAGGAATAGTTCTTGGTCATAAGGTCTCTAACCAAGGTATTGAGGTAGACAGAGCTAAGGTGGAATTAATTGAGAAATTACCTCTACCTAGTAATGTCAAGGCAATTAGGAGTTTCTTAAGACATGCCAGATTTTACAGAAGGTTTATCAGAGATTTCTCAAAAATAGCCAAGCATTTGAGTAACTTACTTGTCTCTGATGCACCTTTTGTTTTTGATTAAGATTGCATGATGGCTTTTAAAACTCTGAAGAAAAAGATTTCCTCAGCACCTATCATTGCCCCACCTAACTGGGATTTACCCTTTGAACTGATATGTGATGCATCAGATATTGCTATGGGGGCAGTGTTAGGACAGAGGAAAGGTAACTTAGTTTATGTTATATATTATGCCAACAAGGTCCTAAATGAAACCCAAAGGAATTACACAACTACTGAAAAAGAACTATTGGCAATAGTGTTTGCATTTGATAAGTTTAGATCATATCTCATTGGGTCTAAAGTGATTATTTTTACTGATCATACAACATTGAAATATTTACTAATCAAAACCAAGACTGATAAGATGGATTTTGTTGTTGCAGGAGTTCAACATTGAGATTAAGGACAAGAAAGGAGTGGAGAACAAGGTGGCAGATCACTTGTCAAGGATTCCCTGTGAAAAAGGAAGTACACACAACTTGAATATAAATGAATGTTTCTATGATGAGCAACTGATGTTAGTTCACAAGGCACCATGGTTTGCAGACATTGCAAATTTTAAAGCCACTGGGGAGGTGCCTCCAAACTTCAACAAACACTAGAAGAGGAAGCTGATTAATGATGCCAAGTACTTCATCTGGGATGAACCATACATCTTTAAGAAATGTTCAGATGGAATACTTAGAAGATGCATGATGCCAGGGCATCTTAGGCTAGTTTCACTAGCCTTTTTCTTTGTTTTTAATAGGTTTTATGCACTTTCTTGAGTTATAAGTAAGCCATTTGGGTAAAAATTCATGTATGCCTATATTCATTCAACCATGAGTAAATTGGTGCAATTTCGTGATGATTTATGCTATGATTACTTGTATGTTAAGAATGATAAGAATCCTCGTGATTTTAGCAGAGCTTTGATGCATTCACTGGTTAATGATAGGTGAAGGAAGGTATGGAGAAAGCTTGAAGAAGGAGCATGGAAAGGATGAAGAGGAAGCAATGTTGCTGGCCAAGTTTGACCACCAACGTTACCTCAAATGTTGGAAGAGGAACAGAGCACTTCTCTGTAACATGGCTGATGCTCACGTTGGAGGTGGCGTTGGGGGTCCAACATTAACCCCAACGTTGTGAGAAAATGATCAACCCTGGGGCTGAAAGAATTTTGAGTGGTGCGTATGCGCCTATGACGCTTATGCGTAAAAATGCAATTTTTGACATCCGCGCGGAAGCTTGCAGCACGCTGATGAGCGAACTCTTGTTGATATAGAATTTCTCAATTGAATTCTCGTTGCAAGTATAGTTCTAGACCAACAAAGAGTCCTCACATACAAAAATTTAGGTTGTCACGTGTACAAACCCCAAATAAGAATTAACCGGAGTATTTGGACTCTGGGTCATCTCACGAGAAATTGTAATGAAGTGTATGCTTATTGGCTATGAAGGGGTAAAAGGGGGGTTTTGATTGGTGAGAGGGCAAGAAATTAAATGTGCAAGAAAAGTAAATCAAGCAAGCAATTAAAGGAAGCAAGTAAAGAAGAGAGACATTCATGGCAAGAGAGATCATAGGCTTTCTATCCTAGTCATGCAATGATTAATTCATCTTATTTAGTCAACTCCAACATATAGGGAGAATGACAAACAAGACTAATTAATCATGTCACAAATATAAACAAGAATTTATCTCATTACGTTATCCTCGATGATGGAAGAAGGTATCATATTATCTTCACACTCGAAGAAAGTGTAACAAGACTAGCTAATCTCAATCCAAAAGTCCTAATCAACTTACTAATTAAATTAGCAAAAGATTAGCGTCAATGGAAACCATATTAACTAACAACTCTAGATTACCAACATGAGTTGGGTTTTCATGACTCAAGATTTCCCAATTACTCTTTCCAAGCCAAGAATGCTCAAGATCTACTCTAAAGACCAACCAAGCATTTTGTCAAACACTTGGAAGGCATAAAAGAAAAGCATAGTAAATTGCAAGAAATAGTAAAATCTAACAACTACCAATTGCAAGGAAAGTAAGATCATAACTCAAATTCACAATAAAAGACATCAAACATTAAATTGTATTAAAGAAAAAAATCCAAATCCAACCAGAGTTCATCATCACAAAAGAGACATAAAAGTAGAATTAACACTACAAACTTAGAGAATCAAGAGTAGAAGCATGAAATTGTAAAGAAAACAAGATGAGAACATGAAATTGAAACTAGATCTAAGATGTAATTAACCTAAGAACCCTAATTCTAGAGAGAAGAGGGAGATTCTCTCTCTAGAAACTAACCTACATGATGCTAATCCTACAACTAATTGCTCCCCCTTTGCTTGGACTTCAATTCTGCATGAAATACACTCAGAAACAAGTTGGATTTGGGCCTGGGCAGCTCAGAAATCCCCCCAGTGTTTTGCCTTTAAGTGGGCCACGTGAGAGTACCAGCGCGTGCGCGCCATGTGCACGTGCGCGTCGATTGGCAAATTCTCCATCCGCGCGGACGCGGCATGTACACGTGCGCGTCTATAGGCGAGACCACTTTTGCGCGTGCGCGCCTTGTGTGCGTGCGCGTCCTTTGATGCATTTCCAATCCTTGTTTCTTCATGCATTCTCCCCTTTGTATGCTTTTCTCCTCACTTCTTCCATCCAATACTTGCCCTATGAACCTGAAATCACTCAACAAATACATCAAGGCATCGAATGGAATTAAAGTGGATCAAAATCACCAATTTAGGGCCTAAAAAGCATGTTTTAAAATTAAGCACAATTCAAGAGAGAATTACAAAACCATGCTATTTCATTGAATAAATGTAAGAAAATGTGGTAAAATCCCCTAAAATAAGCACAAGATAAATATCACGAAATCGGGATTTATCAAATCTCCCCACACTTAAACTAAGCATGTCGTCATGCTAAAATTAAGAAAGAAGCAAAGGGTATTATTATTTATTCAATGCAACTAACTACATGCAATCTATCTATATGCAACCTATCTACATGATGTAATGGCTTAGTCAAAATAAATCAATTTTCAAGAATACACATGCAAGCACAAGGGCTAAGGTATTAGCGATCAAAGCAAACCACAATTGGATTGAATCATTAAAAGAGTTCATAAACTTGCAAGAAAAGATGATCATGGGTGGAAACATGTAATTGAGCGATTGAACCCTCGCCGGATGTGTATCCGCTCTATGCACTCAAGTGTATGGGATTGATTCACTCAATTCTCCCCTAATCATGCTTTCCAAGATTTGTTTTTCATCTAACAATCAACAATTATTTTATGCATGCATACAGTTATCATGCGGTCTTTTCTTTTAGGTTGTAATGGGGCTAGGGTCAAGGTAGGATGCATATTTGGTCAAGTGAGCTGGAAATTTGGATCTTTGATAAGCTTAAACTTCCCACCTAACCTATGACATCCTATACAATTATAAGCAAACCTAACTACCCATTCTTCACTTTTTCACACACTCATGCATTCTCTTTTGATCACCACACATATGCATTGACTTTTATTGAACCTTGCTTTGGGGCATTTTGTCCCCTTTTTATTGTAATTCTTTGTCTTTCTTTTTCTATATATTTTCTTTTTCTTCTTATATATATATATATTTTTTCTTTTTGTTTTTCTCATTTTTTTTCAAACTAAAATATATACAAGAACATCAATGCATATGGTTTACACATAATTAATACATGAGTATGTTCCCAATTTCCAAGATTCTCAACACAAATACAAAAACACACTTTTATCTCTACCCAATGTTCCTAACTTTCCCAAAATCAAACAATGAACACTCTCACTAGTCTAAGCTAATCAAAAATCAAAATTAAGGACATTTATTATTTTTTACCTAGGCTTGTAATGTGCTATAATTAAGAACAAATGGCTTAAGTATAGGCTCAAAATTGGCTAACAATGGAAGATAAAAGGTAGGCTATTTGGGTAAGTGAGCTATTTGAACAATGGCCTTAATCATATAAATGCATGTATACACAAAATAATGGACATAAAGAATCAAACAAATCAAAGATTACAATCATAGGGAGAGAATAATGCACACAAGAATGAAAATAAGTGGATATATATGATGTAACCACACAATTAGGCTCAAATCTCACATGCTTGTGTTCTTAGCTCAAAAATCATGTTCCACAAAGTATATAATTCAAGCAAGTTCTAAAAATTTTTTTTTTCAATCAATTGGGGTGCCTTATAGATAAAATCCTTGGAAAATATCATGATTTTGACTAGGCTTAATATATACTTATGCAAAATAAGAAAATGCAACTAAAAATCCTAAAATGAAATGCAAAAGTGTTGGGATTAGAAACTTGTCACCCAAAAATGTCGAGCGGTCGGATGACCTCCCCACACTTAAAATTTTGCACCGTCCTCAGTGCACTAAATGAGCAAGGGGGCACGACGACTTTCCTAGTTGCTACCTTCAGCTGGTAGGTCAACTGATGCTGCGTGTTCTTCTCCTGCTTCCATTTTTGCTTATGGTGCATCGATCATGAAAAATAAAATAAACACCGTAAGATGAGAAAATACAAAATCAAGGAAGAATGAATTGTTGGAATGAGGTGAGTCACTAGAATTGAATGAGCGAATTAGTGTGACATTGATGAAAAAAAGGTGTGTGGGTTCTAAAATTGCACGCGGTTTAGAACACACACACACGTTAGTATAAAAAGCTATGTCACATTTACACAAAAGAAAGCATACACTTCACTCATTCTAGTGTGCTTAAGATACTTTAAAAGCCTTGTAGGTTAGGGCAACCAAAAAAATAGTGAAGAAGCATAAAAGCATTCAAGCAATTAATCAAGCAATTGTGAAATTGGATAATGCATGGACGTTAATTGATGTGTAGGTAGACTTAGTGAACAAAATGGTATATGAAACTCACACAACAATCAATGACACATATTGAAGTTGTTGCAACACCTAAGTGACATGGAGGTGAAACACATGGATACTATGGAACTTAGGAAAAAGAAGATAGAAGTGAAAATCAATCACATAGAAAGCATGGTCCACAAAGCTTTACAAAGCTCAAAAATATATCGCTAGGTAAGCTTTCGATCCAATTTCACAATTCTACAATCTCAATGCATGAAATAAGTGACGTGAATAGGGGTAAACCATAAACAAGCATTACCTAAAAAAATCAATGATAATATACAATTGCCTAACAATAGATGGTGAATGCATGGTGGCCAAAACATGCAATTCAAAAAGTTAAGATGCATGAAGGAAACATAACATGTACTTGGTATTCACAAATGTTCAACATGAAAATTCAAGACCAAGTAATAAATTGAAACCTCAACAAAGGAATCCAACAATGACAATAACAACAATGATGTTAAACTAACATCCCATTAGTAATAAGCAGCAGTAAATGGTAAACAAGATTAGTAATCCAACACTTATAATGGAAAACAAAAATTAAACTAACTAACTAATTAAAAGAAATGGTGTTACATGGTGTTTGGTAGTGTCGGATGATGTTTGAAGGGTGGAAAGAAAAGAAGAGAAAAGAGAAGAAGGAAAGAAATAGAAGGAAGAGAAGAAAAGAAGGTGAGTGCAACAGGGCAATCCACGTGTGCGCGTCATGTGCACGTAAGCGTGGATTGATGAAAATGAAAGCGACGCGTACGCGTGCAGTGCGCGTACGGATGCATGGCAAGGCAGAGAGTCGACGCGGACGCGCAAGGTACGCGTTCGCTTGCCCTGGGGCACAAAGTTGGCACACTTCAGGCACAACTCTCGGGTGAATGTATGGAGGGGGTGGAAAAACTCAATCCATACGTACGCGTACATGACGCGTGTGCGTGTATCATCGAAAATACTTGGGCACGCGTACGCATAGAGTGCACGTGCACGTGGATGGTGCTCTGTTTTTTCAAAAATTTTCTATGTTTTTGCACCAAACCAAGCATTCCAAACCTCCAAACAACTACCAAAACATCATAAAACCTTATTTAACCTACTAGACTCCCAAATAAACTCAACTAAGCAATTCAAAACATGAAATTAAACTAGTACTACTAATATATACAAAAGAGAAAATGGAAAGAGTTTACTATGGTGGGTTGTCTCCCACCTAGCACTTTGGTTTATTGTCCTTAAGTTGGACTTATGGGGAGCTCTTCATCAAGGTGGCTTGTGCTTGAATCCATCCTTGAACATCCACCAATGCTTGGACTTCCATTGTGCTTCATCATTCAAAGTTAATAACTCCAAGCTTTGATGGAGTTCTTCACAAACCATAGGCTCCCAAAGTTGATCTTCCTTGTGCGATCTGGGATCCCACACTTTGTTTTCACACCCATCCTTGAGTTGATCATGGTGATTTCCTCCGGGTGGCAAGAGAGATGAATTCTCATGGAAGCACCAAACCATCCTCCTAGACCCATCCAATTGAGCACTAGTCCAACCTTTGCACCTTGAAGCTTCAACCATAATGAGCCTAGACTTACAACGCCAACCACTAAACATCCTCCTCCTACACTTAATTCCACAAAGCATCCTAAGTTGGCCATCCGTCTCAAGCAAACCATATTCAAGTGGGATAATAAAGCTAAGAATTAGAAGTTTTACCCACTCAAATGAAGGATTAGATGATAACCTAGGTGGAGGAGTTCCCAACGATCTTGACAAAACACGTTCCACTCCAGTCCATCCTTTTTGGAAGGCTTCCACCACTTGGCAAGATACTTCATGCTCTACCTCTTGCCAAGCTTCCTCAAGTTCACGTTCTTCTTCAGCAATGTCCTCTAGCTCTTTCCCATCACTTAAATCATAAATGGGGGGTTGAGTAAAATCTACCTCATCATCAATTCCGAGCATAGTGGGGAAGGATTCTTCAAGCTCAAAAGGATCATATGTTGATGCGGAATCATCATAAATAGGAAGGCCTATTGATTGGAGCACTTCTCTCACTTCTTCAATCACATTGTGTCTTGGAGGTTGTGCACTCTCCTTCTCAACATCAACTTCAAACTCCATGAAAGAAGGATCTTCAATTTGTGCTTCTTCTATGTACTCAACATATCCTAAGGCTCCAACCACTACTTCCTCTTGTTCAATAATCTCTACCTCCTCCTCTTGTTGCATTTCTTTCTTTAATTCCTCTTCTTCACCTTGGAGCTTCAAGTTCACTCCCTCACTAAGCTCCTTGGTTGCTTCTCCACATTCAACAATGGGAGTGCCTTGATCGTATAGGCTTAGGCGGGATGAGACTATGTTGCCAATGGCTTCTACCATAATAGCCATTTTCGCTCTTAACTCCGCAAACTTCTTTTCATCCTCCTCGTGTTGCCTTAAGATATGAGATTTAAGATCCCTTAATTCTAGCATAAAGGCTTCATCGGAGGGTTGTGGTGGAAGAGAGGGTTCATTGTTTGAGGGAAAGGTATTATAGTTGGAAGGTGGTTCATATTGGTAAAATTCTTGAGGTGGTGTGTGTGGACTTTGTGGTTCTTGGGAGTATTGGTGTTGGAATGGTGGTGGCTCTAGATATGGTTCATATGGTGGTTGGTATAGTGTGTATTAGTTGGGATCATATGGAGGTGGATGGTGGTAGAAGGCTTGTGAGTATGGTTGTTAAGGGCTATGTTGAGGGAAAGGGTCATCACATACATTAGATTGGTATGCATTAGGATTAGGATTATACCCATAAGAGTCGGGAGGGGGTTGTTGCCAAGAAGATTGTCCATAAGCTTGGGGTTCCTCCCATCCTTGATTTCCAAATCCTTGATGCACATCCTCATTGAAGCTTCCATTTCCTACAACATAGTTTGAACCACACTCATAGCCAAAGTGATGAGAATTCATGGTGAAAGAGAAAACAAAAATAAAAGCTAACAAGAAATAAAGAAAACTAAGCCCTACAACTAGCAAAAACTAACAAGCAAACCAAAAATCAAGCTATTCACAATATATACAATAGCCAATAATATAACACCATTGCAACTCCCCGGCAACGGCGCCATTTTGATGAGCGAGAACTCTTGTTGATATAGAATTTCTCAATTGAATGCTTGTTGCAAGTATAGTTCTAGACCAACAAAGAGTCCTCACATACAAAAATTTAGGTTGTCACATGTACAAACCCCAAATAAGAATTAACCGGAGTATTTGGACTCCGGGTTGTCTCACGAGGAATTGCAATAAAGTGTATGCTTATTGGCTATAAAGGGGTAAAAGGGGGGTTTTGATTGGTGAGAGGGCAAGAAATTAAATGTGCAAGAAAAGTAAATCAAGCAAGCAATTAAAGGAAGCAAGTAAAGAAGAGAGACATTCATGGCATGAGTTGAGATCTTAGGCTTTCTATCCTAGTCATGCAATGATTAATTCATCTTATTTAGTTAACTCCAACATATAGGGAGAATGTTAAACAAGACTAATTAATCATGTCACATATAAACAAGAATTTATCTCATTATGTTATCCTCGACGATGGAAGAAGGTATCATATTATCTTCACACTCGAAGAAAGTTTAAGAAGACTAGCTAATCTCAATCCAAAAGTGCTAATCAACTTACTAATTAAATTAGCAAAAGATTAGCATCAACGGAAACAATATTAACTAACAACTCTAGATCACCAACATGAGTTGGGTTTTCATGACTCAAGATTGCCCAATTACTCTTTCCAAGCCAAGAATGCTCAAGATCTACTCTAAAGACTAACCAAGCATTTTGTCAAACACTTGGAAAGCATAAAAGAAAAGCATAGTAAATTGCAAGAAATAGTAAAATCTAACAACTACCAATTGCACGAAAAGTAAGATCATAACTCAAATTCACAATAAAAGACATCAAACATTAAATTGCATTAAAGAAAAAATCCAAATCCAACCAAAGTTCATCATCACAAAAGAGACATAAAAGTAGAATTAACACAACAAATTTAGAGAATCAACAGTAGAAGCATTAAATTGTAAAGAAAACAAGATGAGAACATGAAATTGAAACTAGATCTAAGATGAAATTAACCTAAGAACCCTAATTCTAGAGGGAAGAGGGAGCTTCTCTCTCTAGAAACAAACCTATATGATGCTAATCCTACAACTAATTGCTCCCCCTTTACTTAGACTTCAATTCTGCATGAAATACACTCAGAATCAAGTTGGATTTGGGCCTGGGCAGCTCAGAAATCGCCCTCAGCGTTTTGCCTTTAAGTGGGCCAGGTGAGAGTACCGGCGCGTGCACGCCATGTGCGCGTGCGCGCCATTTGCGCTTGAGCGTCGATTGGCAAATTCTCCATCCGCACGGACGCGGCATGTACGCGTGCGCGTCTATAGGCGAGACCACTTTTGCGCGTGTGCGCCTTGTGCGCGTACGCGTCCTTTGATGCATTCCTAATATTTGTTTCTTCATGCATTCTCCCCTTTGTATGCTTTTCTCCTCACTTCTTCCATCCAATACTTGCCCTATGAACCTGAAATCACTCAACAAATACATCAAGGCATCGAATGGAATTAAAGTGGATCAAAATCACCAATTTAGGGCCTAAAAAGCATGTTTTTACAATTAAGCACAATTCAAGGGAAAATTACAAAACCATGCTATTTCATTGAATAAATGTAAGAAAAGGTGGTAAAATCCCCTAAAATAAGCAAAAGATAAATCACAAAATCGGGGTTTATCACACGCGTACGAGTAAATAAGCATTTTTGACCTGTTTGCGCGGAAGCGCACGGTACGCGTACGCGCCAAGACCGAATGTTGGAGGTCGAACATTGCATCAAACACTGTCTCCAACGTCCGCGATGCGCAGCACAGAATTGAGATTGAAAAATTTTGAATCGACGTGTGCGCGTCAGTGACGCGTACGCGCGGATAAAGAAAAAAAAAAGCAATGGGCGCCTAAGCGCAAAGTGCGTGTACGCGCCAAAAAGCCAACGTTAGAGGGAAAGTTGGAGGTACAACGCTGCCTCCAACGTCCCCTGCCTTGTTTTAAATCTGGAAACTAAAAATCTTGCATCCACGTGCACGCGCACAGTGCGCGTACGCATGGATGAGAATTTTTGGCTATTTGCGCGGAAGCGTACGGTATGCGTACGCGTGGGTTAGCTGACGTTGGCCCTCCAACGTTGAGTCAAACACCAATGACAGCAAGCTTTCTGGTTTTTGCTGGCGTATTTTAAAATGGCGTTTGAGTCAATGTTGGCCATCAAACGTTGACTCAAACTTGAAGCATCAGGAGTCAAATTTTACACAGATCTCTTCTCAACACCAAGGGCAATCAATTGTAGCCATCTTCAACCCAATTCCATCAAGACCAAAAGCTCAATTCAAGGCTTGAAGATCAATGGAAGAAAGTGTATAAATATCTTAGAATTGAAGTTAGTGAGAGACTTTTTACAGGATTTTTTTCCTTTTTTTTAGCTTTCATTTTACTGCACTTTAATTTCAGGATGTGTTTTGCAATTCTAATTTCCATTTTGAGAGCTATGAACAACTAAACCCCTTTATTTTCTCTTGATTTTACTAGAAAGCTTTCGGTCTTCATCCAATTGAAAAGTTATCTTGGAATGAAGCTATTCATAATTGGATCTCCTCGGAACCTTGGAAGAGGAATGAGGAGATCATCCTAGAAATGCTTTCTCACATTGGATTAGATTGGGGTTTGGATGGATATAGTGACATGTAATCCTACCAACACTTTGATCTATGAATTTGTGTGGTATAATCAGTGACCATTCTTCATCTCTTCCCATGAGCACTTAAATCAAGGAATTCGGAAATTGTTCATGCTTATAGATATTGGTGAGCCAAGGAATTGGGATCCAATCACCTAAGATTGCCAAGGGGATCAATGAATGCATTGATTGCGGAAGAGATGAAAATGAACTTGATCCGGAGAATTGTACATCTCCTGAACCCAATGAAACCCCCATTCTCTTACCTACCCATTTTATTTACTTTCTGCTCTTTAATTTCATGCTAATTCCCCACTCCCATTTACTTTCCAGCAATTTAAGATTCTGTCATTTAATTTTCTGCAATTTAATTTCTGCCATCTACTTTCGTGCAATTTAAGTTTTCCACGAATTTTACATTCTGCAATCCCAATTTCAATTTTGATTCTGCTCAACTAGTGTAATTCTTCAATTAACATTGCTCGATCTACCAATCCCTGTGGGATTCGACCTCACCCTTTTGTGAGTTTTAACTTGACGACAATCCGGTGCACTTGCCGGAAGGAAATTTGTTGAGAGGAAATTTCCGCATATCAATGCATTTCAGAGGAAGAAGGAAGGGAAGTTGATGAGCGGATAATTTATACCCTTTTTGGCATTGTTTTTACATAGTTTTTAGTATGATTTAATTACTTTTTATTATATTTCTACTAGTTTTTATGCAAAAATCACATTTCTGGACTTTACTATGAGTTTGTGTATTTTTTTGTAATTTCAGGTATTTTCTGGCTGAAATTGAGGGACCTGAGCAAAAATCTGATTCAGAGGCTGAGAAAGGACTGCAGATGCTGTGGATTTTGACCCTCCTGCACTCGAAGTAGATTTTCTGGAGCTACCGAAGCCCAATTGGCGCGCTCTCAATTTCGTTGGAAAGTAGACATATTGGGCTTTCCAGCAATATATAATAGTCCATGCTTTGCCCGAGATTTGATGGCCCAAATTGGCGTTAAAACCAGCCAAAAACTTTCTGGTGTAAAACGCCAGAACTGGCATAATTCTTGGCATTAAACGCCCATTTTGGCACCCAGGGTGGCATTTAACTCCAACTTTGGGCATATGCACGTGAAAGCTTGAAAGCTCAGCCCAGGCACGAACCAAGTGGGTCTCGGAAGTGGATTTTTGCACTATCTGCACTTAGTTACTCATTTTCTGTAAACCTAAGTTACTAGTTTAGTATAAAAACTACTTTTAGAGATTCATTCTGAACCTTATGACATTTTTTACACTTCATATTGTATCTTCTACAGCATAAGTCTCTAAACCCCATAGGTAAGGTTGAGGAGCTTTGCTGTGTTTCAATGGATTAATGCAATTACTACTGTTTTCTATTCAATCACGCTTGATTCTATTCTAAGATACTCACTCGTACTTCAATCTATAGAATGATATGATTCGTGACACTCATCATTATTCTCAATTCTATGAACGCGTGCCTGACAACCACTTCCGTTCTATCTGAGCTCAACGTAGTCATTGGGCGACAGCTTGAGTGCGTATCTCTTGGGTCTTTGATCCACGAACTGAGTCCGTGAGATCAGAACCTTCGTGGTAGAGGCTAGAACCAATTGGCAGCATTCCTGGGATCCGGAAAGTCTAAACCTTGTCTGTGATATTCCGAGTAGGATCTGGGAAGGGATGACTGTGACGAGCTTCAAACCTGCAAATGTTGGGCAGAGTGACAGTGTGCAAAAGGACAAGGGTCCTATTCCGACGCTAGTGGGAACCGACAGATGATTAGCCATGCGGTAGCTGTACATGGTATTTTTCATCCGAGACGAGAAATCCGACAGTTGATTAGCCGTGCAGAGACCGTGTCTGGTATTTTTCATCCGAGAGGATCATACAGCTTGCCATTAAAGGAAGCCATGCGTGTTTGGAGAAGAAGACAGTAGGAAAGCAGGGATTCAGATGACAGAGCATCTCCGGAACCTCAGCCTGTTTCTCATTAGTAAATCACAAGTACTATTTATTTCATGTTATTTATTTTTCATAAATACAATCACTCTTATCATTAATCTCCTGACTAAGATTTATAAAATAACCATAGCTTGCTTCAAGCCGACAATCTCCGTGGGATCGACCCTTACTCACGTAAGGTATTACTTGGACGACCCAGTGCACTTGCTGGTTAGTTGTGCGGAGTTGTGAAAAGTGTAATCACAATTTCGTGCACCAAGTTTTTGGCGCCGTTGCCGAGGATTGTTCAAGTTTGGACAACTGATGGTTTATCTTGTTGCTTAGATTAGGAAAAATTTATCTTTTTGGTTTACAGTCACTAAAATTGCATCTTCTATTATTGTTTTTGTTAAAATTTTAAAATCCTTGTTTTCTTTTTCTAGATAATTTTGAAAACTTTTAATAAATATATAAAATCAATAAAATAATAATTGAGTCTTCTGTTTGATTTTAGTTTCATGCTTTAAGTTTGGTGTCAATTACATGTTCTAATTTTTCTCTAAGTTTCGAAAATATATGCACCGTGTTCTTCATTGATCTTCAAGTTGTTCTTGTTATTTTCTTTGTATGATCTTTAGTTTTTCTTGTTTTGTGTCTTTCCTTGTTTTTCCTGTGCACTTTCGAATTATTAGTGTCCAAAATATAAAAATTTTTAAGTTTGGTGTCCTTTGTGTCCTTATTTCCTTAAAAATTTTCAAAATTTGTTCTTGGTGTTCATCTTGATCTTCAAAGTGTTCTTGGTGTTCATCTTGACATTCAAAGTTTTCTTGTTTGTTTTCTTTGTTTTGATCTAAAAATTCTAAGTTTGGTGTCATTTTATTGTTTTTCTCTTTCCTCATTAAATTCAAAAAAATATATTTTCCTTTAATTACTTATCATTTTCGAATTACCTAGGTTGACTTAGTCAAAATTTTTAAAATTTGGTAGTTTCTTGTTAGTCAAGTTAGAATTTTAATTTTAAAATTTATCTTTTTAAATCTTTTTCAATTCTCTTTTTTTATATATTTTTCGAAAATCCTCCATAAAATTTTTCAAAATCTTTTTCGTTTCTTATTCATAATTTTGGAATTACTTATACCATTTTATTAGTTTGATTGAAAAATTTTAAGTTTGGTTTTTCCTTGTTGAGAAAGTTTCAATCTTCAAATTTTAAAATCACATCTTTTTCAAATATTTTCTTTTATTTATTTATTTTTACAAGTATCTTTAATTTTAAGACATATCCTTTTTCAAAACTCCCTAACCACTTTCTCTCTCTCCAATTTTAAAAAATTATATCCAAAATTTTTCAAATCTTTTTAATTAATTAGTCATTTTAGTATTCAAATTTTTTTATCTTATTTTCTCTTTTAGTTTTCGAAACTTATATTCTATTTTCCAAATATTTTATTTTATCTTATTTCCTTTTTAATTCGGTTTATTCTTAATTAAATAAAATAAAAACAAAAATATATTTTATTTGCAATCTACATCATCTCCCTTTCTCCATCATGGACCTAAGTGGAAATGAATAGTCCAGAAGGACTTTGGGGTCATATGCCAACCCCCCTACTGCTGCATATGGGAGTAGTATCTGTATACCCCCCATAAGAGCCAGCAATTTTGAGCTAAACCCTCATCTCATTATCATGGTGCAGCAAAATTGCCAGTATTTCGGTCTTCCACAAGAAGAACCTACTAAGTTTCTGGCACAATTCTTACAAATTGCTAACACAGTACGTGATAAGGAAGTAGATCAGGATGTCTACAGATTATTACTGTTTCCATTTGCTGTAAAAGATCAAGCTAAGGGGTGGTTAAATAACCAACTCACAGCAAGCACAAGAACATGGAAACAGTTATCAGACAAATTTCTGAATCAATATTTCCCTCCAAAAAGGATGACACAACTAAGGCTGGACATCCAAGGCTTTAACCAAGAGGATAATGAATCTCTTTATAATGCCTGGGAGAGGTACAGAGGGATGCTAAGGAAATATCCCTCTGAAATATTTTTAGAATGGGTGCAGTTAGACATCTTTTACTATGGGCTTACAGAAAAGGCCCAGATGTCTCTAGACCAGTCAGCTGGTGGATCTATACACATGCGAAAGACAATTGAAGAGGCTCAAGAGCTCATTGATACAGTTGCTAGAAATTAATATTTATACTTAAGTAGTGGGTTCTCCATGAAAGAAGAAGCTAAAGCAGTATCTACTGAACTTAGTCCTCAAGAACAAGTTGTTGAACTCAATCAGCAATTGCTTATTATAACAAAACAGTTTGCAGAATTTAAAGAGATACTGCAAGAAACTAAAGATGCTAACCAGAGTATGGAAAAACAATTAAATCAAACAAGACAGCAGTTATCTATGCCAAGCTGTTCAATTAAGGAGTGGGAAGACATTGAATATCTCAACTCAAGGTAGCAGAAAGCCAAGGAAGGAACAACTAAAAGATGATGACCAAGCCATTGCCCAAATTCCCTCTGAGGACAGTAAGAACCGAGAGAGGAATGATTCTGGCGTTCAAATGCCAGAAAAGGGGGAAAAATTGGCGTTAAACGCCCAATGGGTAGCCAAATCTGGCGTTCAAATGCCAGAAGATGGTGGCAACCTGGTGTTAAACGCCTAAAAAGCACCCAATTTTGGCGTTCAAACGCCAATAGGGGATTAGACACCTGCAAGTGCTGATAACAACCCCCTAAAGAAGGCTTCTCCAACCCCTTCTGTAGGAAATAAACCTGCAGCAACTAAAGTTGAAGAATATAAAGCCAAGATGCCTTATCCTCAGAAACTTCGCCAAGCAGAACAGGACAAACAATTTTCCCGCTTTGCAAACTATCTCAAGACTCTTGAAATAAAGATTCTGTTTGCAGAGGCATTTGAGCAAATACCCTCTTATGCTAAGTTCATGAAAGAGATCGTAAGTCATAAGAATGATTGGAGAGAAACTGAAAAAGTTTTTCTCACTAAAGAATGCAGTGCAGTCATCTTGAAAAGCTTACCAGAGAAGCTTAAAGATCCTGGAAGCTTTATGATACCATGCACATTAGAGGGTGCTTGTACCAAGACAGCTCTATGTGATCTTGGGGTAAATATCAACCTAATACATGGATCCACTATCAAAAAGCTTGGTTTGACTGATGAAGTTAAACCAACCCGGATATGCCTCCAACTTGCTGATGGCTCGATTAAGATTCCATCAGGCATAATTGAGGACATGATTGTCAAGGTTTGGCCATTCGCCTTTCCTACTGACTTTGTAGTGCTGGAAATAGAGGAGCACAAAAGTGAAACTCTCATTCTAGGAAGACCTTTCCTAGCAACTGGACGAACCCTCATTGACGTCCAAAAAGGGGAGATAACCCTAAGAGTCAATGAGGATGAGTTTAAGTTGAATGTTGTCAAAGCTATGCAGCATCCAGACACATCAAAGGACTGCATGAGCGCTGATATTATTGACTCCCTGGTGGAAGAGGTCAATATGACTGGGAGTCTCGAATCAGAGCTAGAGGACATTTTTAAAGATGTTCAGCCTGAGCTGGAGGAACCAGAGGAAATAAAAGAACCTCTGAAAACTCCTCAGAAAGAGGAGAAGCCTCCTAAACCTGAGCTCAAACCACTACCACCATCCCTGAAATATGCATTTCTGGGAGAAGATGACACTTTTCCCGTAATCATAAGCTCTACCTTAGAGCCACAGGAAGAAAAAGCACTAATTCAGGTGCTAAGGACACACAAGAAAGCTCTTGGGTGGTCCATAAGTGATCTTAAGGGCATTAGCCCAGCCAGATGCATGCGCAAGATCCTATTGGAGGATGATGCTAAGCCAGTGGTTCAACCACAGAGGCGGCTAAATCTAGCCATGAAGGAGGTGGTGCAAAAAGAGGTCACTAAGTTACTAGAGGCTGGGATTATTTATCCTATTTCTGATAGCCCCTGGGTGAGCCCTATTCAAGTTGTCCCCAAGAAGGTAGGCATATCAGTGGTTCATAATAAAAAGAATGAACTGGTTCCTACAAGAACAGTTACAGCATTGCGTATGTGTATTGGCTACAGAAGACTCAATACAGCCACCAGAAAGGATCATTTTCCTTTACCATTCATAGACCAGATGCTAGAGAGGCTAGCCGGTCATGAATACTACTGCTTTTTGGATGGCTATTTAAGTTACAACTAAATTGCAGTAGATCCTCAGGACCAAGAGAAAACAGCATTCACATGTCCTTCTGGAGTATTTGCCTACACAAGGATGCCATTTGGTCTGTGCAATGCACCTGCAACCTTTCAGAGGTGCATGCTCTCTATTTTCTCTGATATAATAAAAAAATTTCTGGAAGTCTTCATGGATGACTTCTCAGTATTTGGAGACTCATTCAGCTCCTATCTTCACCATCTAGGACTTTATGGTGACTGAAGGAATTGTCCTTGGGCACAAAATTTTGAATAAGGGAATAAAGGTGAATCAAGCTAAGGTAGAGGTAATTGAAAAATTACCACCACCTACCAATGTTAAGGCAATCAGAAGCTTTCTGGGGCACGCATGATTCTATAGGAGGTTTATAAAGGATTTTTCAAAAATTGCAAAGCCTCTGAGCAAACTGCTAGCTGCTGACACGCCATTTATTTTTGACACAGAGTGTCTGCAAGCGTTTGAAACTCTGAAAGCTAAACTGGTCATAGCACCAGTCATTTTTCCCACACTTAATTGACACACAATCTCTATCTTAAGCTGACCAAAGATTCAATTTGGGGTAATTAATTTATTTTTCCGCTTAAGGTTAGTGATGTGATAAAATATAGAACAAATGGGATTTAAAAGGCTCAAAGTGGCTAACAAAGGTAAATGGAAGGGTAGGCTATTTGGGATAAGTGAGTTAATAATCAAATAATGGCCTCAATCATATGCATGCACATAACATATTAAATATTGGACATATAGGATGGAACAAAATATAGATTACAATAATAGAGAAGGAACACACACAAGAATAAAATTTTTATGGTTAAATAGTGTAACCATGTAATTAGGCTCAATTCTCACTGGGTTGTGTGTTCTTAGCTTTAAACTATGTTCCAAATACAATTTCCAAACAAGTTTAACACAAGTTTTGATTTAAATTAGTGAAATTTGAAAAAAAAAATAGGGTCTTAAAAAGAAACTTATTAATTTTCAACCAATTAGAACATGCATGCAACTACCTATTACTATGCAATTTCATCCTATCCTAACAAAAGAAAGATAAATAAATATCCTATTTTATTGGTGCTAAGAAAGAGTAAATACCTCCGGAAGTCAGGTACTGACCGACCTTCCCACACTTAAAGCTTGGCACCGTCCTCGGTGCTATCAGTCAGGAATAAAGGGGGGCTGGTAGCAGCATCTCCACAATTGGGACCGTCATGGCTTCCTGTGCTAGTAAATGAAGTGGAGTCCGGGGTATCTGGGTCTACTTCAGGTGGGTGGTTACCAACAAGCAACTCCTTGAGGTATGTAAATTGGCGCTTGTTACGGCGCTCCCTTTGCTTTCCTTTCCGGTCAAGCCGGTCCAACCTCTCAAGTATCTGATGGAGTAGTTAGTTTGTTAAAGGTGCTTGTGATGTGGAAGGAGAAGGAATATCTTTGGCCAGTTTTGCAGTCCGGCTAGTAGTGGCTACTGGAGGTCTGATATATTTCCTGTTAGGGATGATTTGATCATTTCGTGGAATCATGGCCTTGGTGTCCCCAGCTCTGTAGGAGACTCTGGCTGCTGAGACTAGATCTGAAACCAAGGCGGGAAAAGGTAGGTTGCCCGCAATCTTTACGTGTACCATAGCATGCCGAATTTGTCTTGGTAAATTGAGGTGCTGGTCTGTAAAGATACACCAGAGTAGAACAGCCATGTCCGCACTGAAGGAGAACTCGTGAGTGCTTGAAAAGACGTAATGGGACATAATCTGTGCCCATACTCGAGCCTCTAAGGTGAGTGCGGAAGCCAATATGCTCTTTGGTCGAGATCGATGGTATCCATAGATCCATCTGTTGCCAGGTTGTGCTATAACTCTGAGAATGGCGTCCCAGTCAAATTGGTATGTCTGGTGCTTGAATGAGGCTTTTTGGAATGCGTCCAATCCTTCTGGAGCAGGGAGAAGATCTAAAGCTCGTTGAATGGCCTCTTCAGTTATGGGTACTTTCTTCTGACGGACATAGACAGACTGCATGGTTGGTATGTGAAAATTGGAGTAGAATTCAACTACCCATGATAGGTTAACCTGTCGTGGCTGTCTCCGTAGGAATCCCCAATGTCTTTGCTCAATGCGGGGCTCAACAAATTCAACAATGTGGGTCGGGAGAATGAGTAGGTACTCATTGTTATAGTTTCTCTCAGCTAGGATGGGGAACATCTGCTAATAGTAGCAGTTGGTGAACCGCGCAGTGTCCTTTGCTGGAAAAGCTTTCTCTTTTTCATCAACCTTGATGATCCTCTTGATTCGCTTTGTTGAGGGCTTTACTGCTGTTGAAGATGGCTCTGCCACTAGTGCTCTTTTTGTTCCTTTCCTTGCGGGTTGTTTGGGAGTAGCTTTCTCTTTACCCTTTTTGGTGGCCATCCTGAAAAGGGACAAAGGTAAGTACATGTAAAGCTAAGGGTTCGAGCAAGGAAGAGCACATTACAAGTGATAATCAATGCACGGTAAAGAAGGATGTCGTTAACACATGGTCACGACTACACGTGAAAAGTCCATCAATGGAAATATAGCAAGTGCAAGTTATGGCAAGTAGATGCAAGATGTTTATTGGCATGCCGGCAAAGGCATGAATAGCATAGATCAAGCATTAAATGTCCAATTTGATTATCAAGTTATTCAAATGAACAATCTATTTGTATTTACAATTATATTCAATCAATAATATATAAAAAGGGGTTTTTGTGAAAAACAGGCATTAGAGTAGTAGAATAGAATAATTTGAAATAATGCACAATGGCATATGGGCTTTTTCACAAACACTTAGCGTGCATGCTAAATATGTTGTTGAAGGTATTAAATTGAACATGCAAGCAACTCTTAAGAAGTAATATTAATTATCAAACAATTCTAAATAATCCACAAGAAATTATAGAAGAAAATAATCACCCAATTAAATTTCTAACACCAATTAAAAGAATGTAAAAAGAAAAAGAAAGAAAAAGAAAACATAGAAAATAAAAGTAAAAAGAAAAAGAAAAGGAAGAAGAAAACATAAATAAAAATAATAATGGAAAAGTAAAAAGGGAAGAAGAAAAGGAAAGAACCTTGATAATGGATGTAAAAAAGAAGGAGGGAGAAAGTAAAAAGTAGGAAAAAATAAAGAAGGAAGAAGGAAGAAGAAAGAATTAAGAAGGGATAAGAAAAAATAAATTAAGATAGGGGAAGAAAAGATAAGATATCTAGCGCTGATCTGGATAAGCTGTGCGGCGCAAGCGATGCGGACGCGTGGTGCACGCGTTCGCGTGTTTGTGATAATTTCAGGTGACACAGACGCGTGGGTCATGCGTTCGCGTGAAATGAACTGTGCCATTGGCGCGAGAACAGCTCATTCCATTGCAAAATTGACGCGTGGGGATGCGGTGTGGGGCACGCGTTCGCGTGATAGGGCTTGTACTTCTAGCATATTCTAGCCCCACTCCATCATAACTCTCTTCCATATACCCATTTACGTCGAGTTCGCAGGGTCACGCGTGGTTGACGCGCTCGCGTTGAAGGCTATTTTTGCAATTGACGCATACGCGTGGGTGTGTTTTGTGCCTAAGGCACACCTTCAGCCACGCTCCCGCGTAACTCACTGCTTCATTTCTTCTTGTTTCAAAAGCACCTATGATGCGGACGCGTCAGCGACGCTTACGCGTCGCGTGCATTTTTTTTTTTTTGCATGCAAAATGCAAATGCAAATGCAGGCTATATATAGAGATTATGAGAAGAGTCATTAACAAAAACAAAATAGAATAAAGTAAAATAAAACTAAGACTGAAACGAAACGATCATACCATGATGGGTTGTCTCCCACCTAGCACTTTGCTTTTACGTCCTTATGTTGGACGGTCTTTAGGCTCATTCTGCTTCTGTTGGTGGGTCTTCCAAGAGGAAAACCTCTAGTTCTTTATGATCCTTCATCTTTTCTCCATGATAAAGCTTTTAGTGATGTCTGTTAACCTTTATGAATTTGGAGCTGGAAGGATGACGTAGGTGAAAAAGTCCGTATGGCTCTGCCTTCTCTACTCTGTAGGGACCTTCCCATCTTGATCTTAGTTTGCCTGGCATAAGCCTCAGTCTGGAGTTATAAAGAAGAACTAACTCCCCTGGTCTGAATTCTCTCCTTTTTATGTGCTTGTCATGGACAGCCTTCATCTTCTCTTTGTATCGCCTGGAGTTGTCATATGCTTCTAGGCGAAGGTTTTCTAATTCTGCTAGTTGTAGCTTTCTTTTAGCACCAACTTCTTCAAAATTCATGTTGTGTAACGACCCAATTTTCAATATGTCTAGATCATACCGGAAACTGAGCGCTACCAATTTGTCTTCCTTATTATTATCTATTATTTATTATATGAGCCTGATTCGTTGTTAAAAGCGTAGTTAATTTGTGAGGTTTATTTTTTTTAAAACGTTTGGATTAACAGACGGAATCACTCATAATCAATTCACAAGTAAGAACAGATAAAACAGTTATAAACAACCACACATAAATACATCACAAGCAGCTAACCACATTCAGTGATCCAGCCTTTATCAGAGTATAGACTTTTAGTTAGAACACCCCTATATATAGCTAGATAATAACTATATACATATACATATACATACATACAACATCCTAGGTCTTGACCTGTTCAAGAGGTCCCTAAGCTGGCACATAGGCTAGCCTAGATTTTATACTCACCTAGTCCCTCTAAACTACTAAAGCGAGGGAAAGTACGTTCTAAGTCTTCACAACTCAAGTCAGGTGGAACGTCATCAAAAGATAGAACATCATCTGCTACTCCTCTGCACGATCAGACTTTTCCACAGGATGTCTCTCTGGTACCTCATGAAGTAGCCACACAATAGGAATCTCGTACACAGGATTTAGGTTAAAGTGCGCATACGAACCGGGTGCATACATTGGCTGGTCTCACAGTATATACATATAAATAGAGAACGATATTCACCCTAGACTCAGAAGACTATCTAGAGCAGAATCTTCTTCTTGCGAACGGTCATCAGCGAACTTTGGTAAGGTACTCTTACTTCCATCTGAAGGGGGAAGGGAGAGAGAAGGGGTAAGAACTGGGGAGTTCTTAGTAGGACCAGGGTTATTAGTTACGTTCATTTATTTGGGGTCGATTAGTAGATGAATAACATAATATAGCGAAGCAGTAAACAGAAGATAAAGATAGAAAGGGAAAGTAGAGACAACAGAAAGCAGAACCCAAACAAAAGAATACAAGAAAATAAAATACAGAAATAGCATACAAGCAGATAAACATAAAGAAGTAGATCACACACAGAAAGGAGTGCAACAGAGAATGATGCGCAGACAAGAATGATGCATGTTTAGCCCTAGCGCAGGCCATGAGCTCATGTGTCGGTTGGCTGCCTGCAATCCTAACATTTATCCGGTCACGAGTAATCCCGATTTCCCGGATACGATTTTCCGTTCCTAAATAAATGCGCATATTGTAACAACCCCGATTTTCGAGTACGCGAGATCATTTCTAAAAGTACGAATTTCTCCGGAAGATCAGTAAGGGGAAAAACTTTGATATATCATCAAGTATCTCAATCCTCATTGTCATTATGTCATCTTTAAGTTAGAACCTTTTCCGAGACAAGCTCGATAACGCGGTCGCAAAGAACCTAGTTTTTGAACCGTATCGGTTAGGAGTTTTGATTCGGTTTTTCGTAAATAGTCTTAGTTTGACAAGCCGGACCCGATTTATGAGAGAAGAGAGATAATAGGATGATATTATCATTATATTAGTATTAGAAGCTTCATCAATGATATTATAAGATTACCTGATCAGTTTTAGTTAAAAACAGAAAAACCGGTTTAACCGGGTTCACAATTTACTAGTGCAGCTTAGCACCAGCACTCTCTGATGACTTTAGCAATGCTAAGGCCTCTTTATTCATGTTTTATTCTCATAATAAATATGTTACTAGTGTCATTTATGCTAGTAGCTCAGAAAATAATTTTTAGAGATGTTTTTGCAAGTGTTCCGATACATCTAGTTTTAGTAGTTATACACCTGAGATATTTTAATATTATTTTAATCCACCTTCAAGCCAACCAAGGCTGGCTCATTTTTACTTTGTGGCCAAAAATAGGTAGAGAGAAAAAGAGAGAAAAGTTCTTAGTTCCAAATCTTCAAAGCTTGATTTCTGCTGAACTAAAACTAAAATCAAAATTCCAATCCGACCAAAATGATCCTCTCTTCTTTCTCTACATGATCAAATGAATTATCAAGGCTGGGATCAAGGTGAGTTGGCTGCACCATCTCTCTTTTGATTCGGTTTCAAGGAAACATGCTTAAATATGTGTTTTCTTGATGTGATTTAGGAGGAAAAAGTGCTTAAGGACCACCTGAAAGTTTAATCGAATTAGGAGCAGCAAAACCAGGTAGGGTGTCACGAAATTAATCTTGATTATTTGTGTTTGAGTTGTGTGAATGTTGTATAAATTGGCTGTGCTAAAAATTGGTTGCATATATGATTGATTCTTGGTGAAAATTTGGTGAAATTTTGATGAAATTTGATGAAATTCAAGCTTTAAAGTTCATGTTCTTGGGCAGCTGGAAAAACGAAACCCTAAGCTTAAATTGAGGTTCAATTTGTGTTAAAATCATGTAGAAAAGATGGGGTTTTAGCGGCTGCTAATTTATTATGAATTATAGTAAAAATCGGTTGCTGAAAAGACTGAAAAACAGGTAAAAACAGAGAAAGAATCTGAAGAATTTATGAAGAACATGAAGAACACTTTGAGTGTGATGAAGAACAATGAAGAACAGGCCTTAGATCTTAAAAAGGGCAAGGAAGTAAAATTTTTGGTGTTTAAGGGGTTGTTTGGTAATTTCTGAAAGTTAGGGTGGTAAAAGTAGAAATATTAAAAGTTACAAGTGGTAAAAAGTGAATTTTAAAGGTTAAAAGGAAAAGTAAGTTAATTTTCAAAAATTTAATGATAAATAATAAAAAATAATAAAATATTAAATAATAATATTTAATTAAAAATAATATTTTAATAAAAATAATAAAATAATACGGAAAAGGCAGTTTTCTGTAAAAGCTTTAGAAAGACAACTTTAAGCGCAGAATCTCATAATTACCTTCATAAAATACTTAGGGAGTGGTAAAAACATATTAGTGAGGCAAAGATAAATAAAAGATAAAAATTTGAAGAAAAGATAAAAATCGAAGAAAAAGTCTGTAAAGTTTTAGTGACAGAAAAATAGACAGAGACTAGTGAACGAACTAGGGCAACATAGTTAGTCCTTGAATTGCGAATAGGGTTAGGTATTATATGAAAAGTTAAACTGTTTCAGTATAGACTTAATGAACCTATACTTGGGGCAGGCTAACTAATCATACCGAAATTTACACAAGCTTTAAGTACATACGTTAAACAGAGAAAGCAGAATAAAGTAAAGAAGTGCAGAGAAAAGAACAAACAGAGTAGAATAAAGAGACAAAGCAAAGAGAGTAATATGATAAAGAGCAGAGGACCTATTGAGAGGTCATTTGTTGCATTAAGGTAACCTCAGAGATATCTATATGTTCATTTGCTGCATTGTGGCTGTCAGATAGATAATGGTGCAACCACTGAGAAACGCTTTCCTGCGGTACAGATCCATATTTTATTTCTGTAAGGCAGAGGGGTTATTTCCTGCTACAGAGTACCGTGACCACCTGTTCCATTTCTGTAGTGGCAGAGGGGCTATTTCCTGTATACAGAAGGTGTTTCGGCATACATCCCTGCAGTGGCAGATGTGTTATTTCCTGCGTGCAGTGGACCCTGTGGTAGCAGAAGGGTTATTTCCTGTACACAGGGGTATAGCCAACAGGAAAGCCATATCCGGCTGGTAATGATGGGTTACGTCGGGAGCGGGTAGAAACCGACAAATGAGCTCATTACCTGCACTAGGACTAGACATGCATCATTCTTGTCTGCGCACTATTCTCTGTTGCATTCCTACTTGTGTGTGATCTATTTCTTTATGTTTGCTTGCTTGAGTGCTATGTCTGTGCTTTACCTTCTTGTATTCTCCTGCTTGTGTTCTTTTCTTTGTTTTTCTATCTATTTTTAACTTCTGTTTACTACATTACTGTATTCTATTATCCATCTGCTAATCAAAAACGAATAAATGAATGTAACTAACAACCCCGACCCTACTAAGAACTCCCCAGTTCTTACCCCTTCTCTCCCTTCCTCCCGCTCAGATGGAGACGGGCGTGATCTTCTATGAGTTCGAGGACCCTTACGTCTACGAGGATCCGGTACATCACAGTTACTTCATCATGGGATTGGAGCCTCGTATTAGACGATATGCGTTACCTAATCTATCTAGCCCGCATTTTGACCTTGATGCTCCTTACGACTTTCCCTTATCCTGGTTACATCCTGATGTACCTAGTCATCCTTTTCCTGATGATCCTGAGCACCCTATACTAGCTCAACCTTTGAATGAGGCGGTACCTGAGCCTATCATTCCTGATGAGCCTGAGTTAGCTGGTGACTACGTAGCTGTGATACCACCAGAGTGGGATTTCCCCCTGAGCCGATCCCCGACTTGCCACAGCCTGATGAGCCGGCACTACCGGACGGTGGAGTGGCTCCTATAAACGCGAACGGACTTGTGCTCGCGAATGGTTTTGTACATAGTGACAGCAGTGTTTCTGGTGGATCTGAGGGTATAGCTGTAGCTGCGGACGATGAGGAGGAGGAGGATCCTGAGATAGAGATAGAGCAGGATGAGGAGATGGACGAGCCTCACGACAATTCTCCGAACGGCCACGTGTAAATATAGTTTGACTGCGGAAGGGGCATTCTTTTGATGACACTCTAGTCTGACATTATCTGATAGTTAGTCTCTCACTTGTGTTAGTACACCCGAGAGCTAGGAGCTATATAGTGGTTAGGCTAGCCTGGGCGCCAGCTTAGTGGCTTTTTGTATGGGCCAGGCCCTGGGAGTGTCATGTAAATATTAGCTACGTAGGATTACGAAGATGTAAACTAACTTGATCTTGTGTAAACGCTACAGGTTTTGTTATAGTGTACATGATGTATATTATCAGCTGTATTTCTATGTTTCTTTATGCCGCTTTTCTATTACTCTCAATGTATGCTTGTTTATTTTACCTGAACATCCGCAACAAAGAAAAAGTTACTCGTAAAATTGGCATCGCTTTAACAAGGAACATGCTCATATATTAAATAATAAATAATAATTAGGAAGGATAACTTAGTAACACTTAGCTTCTTGTATGACCATGGCATACTGGGAGTTGGGTCATTACACATATAATAATAGCCGCTCATTTGAGACAGCCTCTGCTTACTGCAGGAAAATATATATATACTCTGCTCAGCTCTAGGGAAGCGGAAAATGGCTGTAGGTAATTTAGTTTCCCTACAGAGGCTCTGGGTTGCATTAAGCAACTAATATATATTGAATATAGCTCTGGGTTGCATCAAGCAACTAATATATATATATAAATATAGCTCTGGGTTGCATCATGCAACTAACATATATATAAATATCTCTTTATTATATTACTCTTCTCTTTATATCTCTTTACTCTGTTCTGGTTTCTCTTTTCTCTATATCTCTTTACTCTCTTCTCTGAATCTCTTTTCCCTTCTCTGATTACTCTTTTCATCTGTATCTATATTACTCTTTTTCTCTTTATCTCTTTACTTTACTCAGGTTACTCTGTTTTCTGTGTTTCTCTACTCTGCTCTGATTTCTCTACTTAACGTATGTATTTAAAGCTTATGTAAATTTCGGTATGAATAGTTAGCCTGTCCCAAGTATAGGTTCATTAAGTCTATACTGAAATAGTTTAACTTTTCATATTATACCTAACCCTAGTCGCAACTCAAGTACTAACTAAGTTGCCCTAGTTCGTTCACTAGTCTCTGTATGTTTTTCTGTCATTAAAATTTTACAGACTTTTTCTTTGGTTTTTATCTTTTCTTTAACTTTTTATCTTTTATTTATCTTTGCCTCACTAACATGTTATTACCACTCCCTAAGTATTTTATGAAGGTTATTATGAGATTCTGCACTTAAAGTAATCTTTCTAAAACTTTTACAAAAAACTGCCTTTTTCGCATTATTTTATTATTTTTATTAAAATATTATTATTATTATTTAATATTTTATTATTATTTATTATTTTATCATTAAATTTTTGAAAATTACCCCACTTTAACCTTTAACCTTTAAAAATTCACTTTTTACCACCCGTAACTTTTAATATATCTACTTTAACCACCCTAACTTTCAGAAATTACCAAATAACCCCTCAAACACCAAAATATTTACTTCCTAGCCCTTTTCAAGATCTAAAAGGTGTTCTTCATTTTTCTTCACCACACTCAAAGTGTTATTCATGTTCTTCATAAATTCTTTAGATTCTTTCTCTGTTTTTACCCGTTTTTCAGTCTTTTCAGCAACCGATTTTTACCAAAAGTCAAAATAAATTCCCAGCCACTAAAACCCCATCTTTTCAACATTATTTAAACACAAATTGAACCCCAATTTAAGGATTAGGGTTCATTTTTCCAGCAGCCATGAAGAAAATAAATTCAGAGTTGAATATCATCAGATTTCATCAATTTTTCACCAAAATTTCAACAAGAATCACTGATATAAACAATCAATTTCAAGCACAGCCAAACCATATCATAATCACACAACTCAAACACAATAAATCAAGATTAAATTTGTCAAACCCTACCTAGTTTTGCTGCTCCTAATTCAGTTAGACTTTCATGTGGTCCTTTAGCACTTTTTCCTCCTAAATCACATCAAGAACAACTTTAAATCCAAAATCCCTCAACTAACCAAATCTCCCTCAACACATTAGGAGGTGATTTCTAACCATAGACTTGCTGGAAAGTCATGTTTCTTGGACCTCAAGTCAAGTTAAGCATGATTCCTAAAGAAGAACATCAAGAAAACACATGTTTAAGCATGTTTCCTTTCAAAACCGAATTGAAAGGGGAAAGGAACAGCCATCTCACCTTATTTCCATCCTTGATAAGTTACATGGTTATGTATAGGAAGAAGAGAGGATCATTTTGGTGAAATCGGAGTTTTGATTTGAGTTTTAGTTCAGAAGAAATCAAGCTTTGAAGATTACGTGTTCATGAAAGTTTCTCTCTTTTCTCTCTTGTTATTTTCGGCCAAAATGATGAAATGAGACAGCCTTGGAGGTCTTGGGGGTGTAAGGTGAGTTGTGATTGGTTGGCTTGGAGGTGGATTAAAATAATATTAAAATATCTCTGGTGTACAACTTCTAAAACTAGGTGTATCGGAACACTCGTAAAAACATCTCTAAAAATTATTTTCTGAGCTACTAGCATAAATGACACTAGTAACATATTTATTATGAGAATAGAACATGTATAATGAGTCCTTAACATTGCTAAAGTCATCAGAGAGTGCTGGTGCTAAGCCGCTCCAGTAAACCGTAAACCTGGTTAAACCGATTTTCTGTTTTTAACAAAAATAGACCAGGTAACCTTATAATATCATTCAAGGATTTTTTAATTCTAATATAATGATAATATTATACTATTATCTCTCTCCTCTCATGAATCGAGTCCGGTTTGTCAAACAGAAACTATTTACGAAAATCAGAATCAAAACTGCCAACCGATACGGTTCAAAAACTAGGTTCTTTGAAATTGCATTATCGAGCTTGCTGATGAGCGGATAATTTATACGCTTTTTGGCATTGTTTTTAGTATGTTTTTAGTAGAATCTAGTTACTTCTAAGGATGTTTTCATTAGTTTTTATGTTAAATTCACATTTCTGGACTTTACTATGAGTTTGTGTGTTTTTCTGTGATGTTAGATATTTTCTGGCTGAAATTGAGGGACTTGAGGAAAAATCAGATTTAGAGGTAGAAGAAAGACTGCTGATGCTGTTGGATTCTGACCTCCCTGCACTCAAAGTGATTTTTCTGGAGCTACAGATCTCAAAATGGCGCGCTTCCAATTGCGGTGGAAAGTAGACATCTAGGGCTTTCCAGCAATATATAATAGTCCATACTTTGGCCGCGTTTAGATGACGTAAAAGGGCGTTGAACGCCAGTTCTATGCTGCTATCTGGAGTTAAACGCCAGAAACACGTCACAAGCCAGAGTTGAACGCCAGAAATACGTTACAAACTGGCGTTCAACTCCAAGAATGACCTCTACACGTGTAACATTTAAGCTCAGCCCAAGCACACACCAAGTGGGCCCCGGAAGTGGATTTATGCATCAAGTACTTACTTCTGTAAACCCTAGTAACTAGTTTAGTATAAATAGGACTTTTTACTATTGTATTAGACATCTTATGATTTTTAGTTCATCTTAGGATCATATTGATCACGTTTGGGGGCTGGCCATTCGGCCATGCCTGGACCTTCATCACTTATGTACTTTCAAACGGTAGAGTTTCTGCACTCCATAGATTAAGGTGTGGAGCTCTGCTGTTCCTCAAAGATTAATGCAAAGTACTACTGTTTTTCTATTCAATTCAACTTATTCCGCTTCTAAGATATTCATTCGCACTTCAACCTGAATGTGATGAACGTGACAATCATCATCATTCCCTATGAACGCGTGCCTGACAACCACTTCCGTTCTACCTTAGATTGAATGAGTATCTCTTGGATCTCTTAATCAGAATCTTCGTGGTATAAGCTAGATTGATGGCGGTATTCATGAGAGTCCGGAAAGTCTAAACCTTGTCTGTGGTATTCCGAGTAGGACTCTGGGATTGAATGACTGTGACGAACTTCAAACTCGCGAGTGTTGGGCGTAGTGACAGACGCAAAAGGAGGGTGAATCCTATTCCAGTATGATCGAGAACCTCAGATGATTAACCGTGCTGTGACAGAGCATTTGGACCATTTTCACAAGAGGATAGGATGCAGCCATTGACAAGGGTGATGCCTCCAGACGATTAGCCATGCAGTGGCGGTGCATCGGACCATTTTCTAGAGAGGATTAAACGTAGCCATTGACAACGGTGATGTCCTTACATAAAGCCAGCGATGGAAAGGAGTAAGACTGATTGGATCAAGACAGCAGGAAAGCAGAGATTCAGAGGAACGAAAGCATCTCTATACGCTTATCTGAAATTCTCACCAATGAATTACATAAGTGTTTCTATCCTTATTTTCTATCTATTTATTATTAATATTCGAAAACTCCATAACTATTTGATATCCGCCTGACTGAGATTTACAAGGTGACCATAGCTTGCTTCATACCAACAATCTCCGTGGGATCGACCCTTACTCACGTAAGGTTTATTACTTGGACGACCCAGTGCACTTGCTGATTAGTTGTATCGAAGTTGTGAATGAAAAATGATTTATTAAGACGTGCGTACAGAGTTTCTGGCGCCATTGCCTGAGATCACAATTTCGTGCACCAAGTTTTTGGCGCCGTTGCCGGGGATTGTTCGAGTTTGGACAACTGACGGTTCATCTTGTTGCTCAGATTGGGTAATCTTCTTTTTGTTTTGTTTTCAAAAATTTTTCAAAAAATCTTTCAAAAATTTTCTCCTTTGTTTTCAAAAAAAAAAATAAATGTTTTCAAAAATATATTTTTCTTCATAATTTTTAAGAATGAATTCTAGTGTTTCATGATGATTTGTTGAATCCTGGCTGGCTGTGAAGCCATGTCCAAATTCCTTTGGACTGAGGATTCAACTAATCACTTCAATGGATGTAATTTACATGCTAAAGCTTGACTGGCTATTAAGCCATGCCTGACCCTTTGATTGGAGCTTTAGACTAAAGAGCATAAGATTCCTGGAATTCATATTAAAAATTTTGGAATCCTTATTTTTCTTTTTCAAAATGATTTTCGAAAAAATTAAAAGAAAATACAAAAAAAAATCATAAAATCATTAAAAAAAAATATTTCATGTTTCTTGTTTGAGTCTTGAGTCAAGTTGAAAGTTTGGTGTCAATTGCATGTTTTAAAGTTTGCATAAAATTTTCGAAAAATTCATGCATTCATAGTGTTCTTCATGATCTTCAAGTTGTTCTTGGTAAGTCTTCTTGTTTGATCTTGATGTTTTCTTGTTTTGTGTCTTTTCTTGTTTTTCATATACATTCTTGCATTCATAGTGTCCATACATGAAAAATTTTTAAGTTTGGTATCTTGCATGTTTTCTTTGCATTAAAAATTTTTCAAAAATATGTTCTTGATGTTCATCATGATCTTCAAAGTGTTCTTGGTGTTCATCTTGACATTCATAGCATTCTTGCATGCATTCATTGTTTTGATCCAAAATTTTCATGCATTGAGTCTTTTTCATGTTTTTGCCTCTCATCATTAAAAATTCAAAAATAAAAAAAATATCTTTCCCTTTTTCTCTCATAAAATTCGAAAATTTGAGTTGACTTTTTCAAAAATTTTTTAAAATCTAGTTGTTTTCTATGAGTCAAATCAAAATTTCAATTTTATCTTTTTCAAAATCTTTTTCAAAAATCAAATCTTTTTCATTTTTCTTATCTATTTTTGAAAATTCCAAAAATATTTTTCAAAAATCTTTTTCTTAATTTTACATCATATTTTTCGAAAATATCTTCAACAATTAATGTTTTGATTCAAAAATTTCAAGTTTGTTACTTGCTTGTTAAGAAAGATTCAAACTTTGAGTTCTAGAATCATATCTTGTGATTTCTTGTGAATCAAGTCATTAATTGTGATTTTAAAAATCAAATCTTTTTCAAAACTAATTTCAATCATATCTTTTCAAAAATTGATCTTCAAAATTTGTTTCAACTAACTAACTAACTTTTTGTTTGTTTCTTATCTTTTTCAAAACTACCTAACTAACTCCCTCTCTCTCTAATTTTCGAAAATATCTTCCCTCTTTTTCAAAATTTTTTTTAATTAACTAATTATTTTAATTTTTTATTTTAATTTTCGAAAATTACTAACCTTTTTCAAAAACAATTTTCGAAAATCACTAACTCTTTTTCAAAAAATATTTTCGAAAATTCTCTTTCTCTCTCATCTCCTTCTTTTCTTCTACTCACACAGGAACCTCTATACCTGTGGTAAAAAGGATCCCTATTATTATTATTTTTCTGTCCCTCTTCTTCATATGAGCAGAAGCAAGGACAAGAATATTCTTGTTGAAGCAGACCCTGAACCTGAAAGGACTCTCAAGAGGAAACTAAGAGAAGCTAAATTACAACTATCTAGCAAGCACCTGTCAGAAATTTTTGAACAAGAAGAGGAGATGGCAGCCGAAAATAATAATAATGCAAGGAGGATGCTTGGTGACTTTACTGCACCTAATTCCAATTTACATGGAAGAAGCATCTCCATTCCTGCCATTGGAGCAAACAATTTTGAGCTTAAACCTCAATTAGTTGCTCTGATGCAGCAAAACTGCAAGTTTCATGGACTTCCATCTGAAGATCCTTTTCAGTTCTTAACTGAATTCTTGCAGATCTGTGATACTGTTAAGACTAATGGAGTAGATCCTGAAGTCTACAGGCTCATGCTTTTCCCTTTTGCTGTTAGAGACAGAGCTAGAATATGGTTGGATTCTCAACCTAAGGATAGCCTGAACTCTTGGGATAAGTTGGTCAAGGCTTTCTTAGCGAAGTTCTTTCCTCCTCAAAAGCTGAGTAAGCTTAGAGTGGATGTTCAGACCTTCAGATAGAAAGAAGGTGAATCCCTCTATGAAGCTTGGGAGAGATACAAAGAACTGACCAAAAAGTGTCCTTCTGACATGCTTTCAGAATGGACCATCTTGGACATATTCTATGATGGTCTGTTTGAATTAGCTAAAATGTCATTGGATACCTCTGCAGGTGGATCCATTCACTTAAAGAAAACGCTTGCAGAAGCTCAAGAACTCATTGACATGGTTGCTAATAACTAGTTCATGTACACTTCTGAGAGGAATCCTGTGAGTAATGGGACGCCTATGAAGAAGGGAGTTCTTGAAATTGATACTCTGAATGCCATATTGGCTCAGAATAAAATATTGACTCAGCAAGTCAATATGATTTCTCAGAGTCTGAATGGAATGCAAGCTGCATCCAACAGTACTCAAGAGGCATCTTCTGAAGAAGAAGCTTATGATCCTGAGAACCCTGCAATAGCAGAGGTAAATTATATGGGTGAACCTTATGGAAACACCTATAATCCATCATGGAGAAATCATCCAAATTTTTCATGGAAGGATCAAAAGCCTCAACAAGGCTTTAATAATGGTGGAAGAAATAGGTTTAACAATAGTAAACCTTTTCCATCATCCACTCAGCAACAGATAGAGAACTCTGAACAAAATACCTCTAATTTAGCAAATTTAGTCTCTGATCTGTCTAAGGCCACTGTCAGTTTCATGAATGAAACAAGGCCCTCCATTAGAAATTTGGAAGCACAAGTGGGCCAGCTGAGTAAAAGGATCACTGAAATCCCTCCTAGTACTCTCCCAAGCAATACAAAAGAAAGTCCAAAAGGAGAGTGCAAGGCCATTGAATTAATTACCATGGCCGAACCAGTAAGGGAGGTTGAGGACGTGAATCTCAGTGAGGAAGACCTCCTGGGACGTCCAATGATCAATAAGAAGTTTCCCTCTGAGGAACCAAAGGAATTTGAGGCTCATTTAGAGACCATAGAGATTCCATTAAACCTCCTTATGCCATTCATGAGCTCTGATGAGTATTCCTCTTCTGAAGAGAATGAGGATGTTATTGAAGAGTAAGTTACCAAGTACCTTGGTGCAATCATAAAGCTGAATGCCAAATTATTTGGTATTGAGACTTGGGAAGATGAACCTCCCTTGTTCACTAATGAACTAAGTGATCTGGATCAACTGAGATTGCCTCAGAAGAAACAGGATCCTGGAAAGTTCCTAATACCTTGTACCATAGGCAACATGATCTTTGAAAAGGCTCTGTGTGACCTTGGTTCAGGGATAAACCTCATGCCCCTCTCTGTAATAGAGAAACTGGGAATCTATGGGGTGCAAGCTGCTAAAATCTCATTAGAGATGGCAGACAATTCAAGAAAATAGGCTTATGGACAAGTAGAGGACGTGTTAGTAAAGGTTGAAGGCCTTTACATCCTTGCTGATTTCATAGTCCTGGATACTGGGAAGAATGAGGATGAATTCATCATCCTTGGAAGACCCTTCCTAGCCACAGCAAGAGCTGTATTGATGTTGACAGAGGTGAATTAGTCCTTCAATTGAATGAGGACTCCCTTGTGTTTACAACTCAAGGGTACCCTTCTGTAAACATGGAGAAGAAGCATAAAAAGCTTCTCTAAAAACAGAGTCAACCAGAGCCCCCACAGTCAAACTCTAAGTTTGGTGTTGGGAAGTCTCAACAATGCTCTGAACATCTGTGAGGCTCCATGAGAGCCCACTGTCAAGCTATTGACATTAAAGAAGTGCTTGTTGGGAGGCAACCCAATTTTTATTTATCTAATTATATTTTTCTTGTTTTATTAGGTTCATGATCATGTGGAGTCACAAAATAAATATAAAAATTGAAAACGGAATCAAAAATAGCAGAAGAAAAATGACACCCTGGAGGAAGGCCTTACTGGCGTTTAAACGCCAGTAAGAAGCATCTGGCTGGCGTTCAACGCCAGAACAGAGCATGGTTCTGGCGTTGAACACCCAAAATGGGCAGCATCTGGGCGTTTGAACGCCAGAATTGTACCCTGGAGAAGAGCTGGCGCTGAACGCCCAGAACAAGCATGGTTATGGCGTTCAACGCCAGAAATGGGCAACAAATGGGCGTTCAACGCCCAAAACAAGCACCAATCTGGCGCTGAACGCCCAGAGTTGTGTGCAAGGGCATTTTGGATGCCTAATTTGGTGCAAGGTTGTAAATCCTTGAACACCTCAGGATCTGTGGACCCCACAGGATCACCTCAGGATCTATGGACCCCACAGGATCCCTACCTACCTCCACTCACTTCTTCTCACCCCTCTTTCACACAACCCCATAAACACTCTTCCCCAAAACTCTTCACCAATCACCTCAATCTCTCTTCCCTATCACCACTTCACCACTCACATCCATCCACTCTTCCCCATAAACCTACCTCATAAACTCCACCTACCTTCAAAATTCAAAATAAATTTCCCACCCAAACCCACCCAACCCCCCCTCCCTTCCCTATATATAGCCCTCCATTCTTCTTCATTTTCACACAACACAACCCTCTCTTCCCCTTCTTGGCCGAAACACCTCTCTCTCTCCCTCTTCTCCATTTCTTCTTCTTCTTCGTCTATTCTTTCTTCTCTTGCTCGAGGGCGAGCAATATTCTAAGTTTGGTGTGGTAAAAGCATAAGCTTTTTGTTTTTCCATTACCATTGATGGCACCTAAGACCGGAGAATCCTCTAGAAAAGGGAAAGGGAAGACAAAAGCTTCCACCTCCGAATCATGGGAGATGGAAAGATTCATCTCCAAAGCTCATCAAGGCCACTTCTATGATATTGTGGCCAAGAAGAAGGTGATCGCCGAGGTCCCTTTCAAGCTCAAGAAGAATGAGTATCCGGAGATCCGACATGAAATCCAAAGAAGAGGTTGGGAAGTTCTAACAAACCCCATCCAACAAGTCGGCATCCTAATGGTTCAAGAGTTCTATGCAAATGCATGGATCACAAGGAACCATGATCAAAGTAAGAACCCGAACCCAAAGAATTATCTCACTATGGTTCGGGGGAAATACTTAGATTTTTGTCCAGAAAATGTGAGGTTGGCGTTCAACTTGCCTATGATGCAAGGAGATGCACGCCCCTACACTAGAAGGGTTAACTTTAATCAAAGGTTGGACCAAGTCCTCATGGACATATGTGTGGAAGGAGCTCAATGGAAGATTGACTCCAAAGGCAAGCCGGTTCAATTAAGAAGACTGGACCTCAAGCCTGTGGCTAGAGGATGGTTGGAGTTCATCCAACGCTCCATCATCCCCACTAGCAACCGATCTAAAGTTACTGTGGATCGGGCCATCATGATTCATAGCATCATGATTGGAGAGGAAGTAGAAGTTCATGAAGTCATCTCCCTTGAACTCTACAAAATGGCTGACAAGCCCTCTCCTAGGGCAAGGCTAGCTTTTCCTCATCTTATTTGCCATCTATGTTACTCAGCTAGAGCTTCCATAGAAGGAGACATTCCCATTGAGGAAGAGAAGCCCATCACTAAGAAAAGAATGGAGCAAGCAAGAGAGCTCATTCATGGATCTCAAGAGACGCATGAAGCTCATCACCATGAGATCCCGGAGATACCTCAGATGCATTTTCCTCCACAAAACTATTGGGAGCAAATCAACACCTCCCTAGGAGAATTAAGTTCCAACATGGGACAACTAAGGGTGGAACATCAAGAGCACTCCATCATCCTTCATGAAATAAGAGAAGATCAAAAAGCAATGAGGGAGGAGCAACAAAGACAAGGAAGAGACATAGAAGAGCTCAAGGACATCAGTGGTTCCTCAAGAAGGAGACGCCACCATCACTAAGGTGGACTCATTCCTTGTTCTTACATTCTCTGTTTTTCGTTTCCTCTATGTTAAGTTCTTATCCATGTTTGTGTCTTCATTACATGATCATTAGTATTTAGTAACTTTATCTTAAAGTTATGAATGTCCTATGAATCCATCACCTCTCTTAAATGAAAACTGTTTTAATTCAAAAGAACAAGAAGTACATGAGTTTCAAATTTATCCTTGAACTTAGTTTAATTATATTGATGTGGTGACAATGCTTCTTGTTTTCTGAATGAATGCTTGAACAGTGCATATGTCTTTTGAAGTTGTTGTTTAAGAATGTTAAATATGTTGGCTCTTGAAAGAATGATGATAAGGAGACATGTTATTTGATAATCTGAAAAATCATAAAAATGATTCTTGAAGCAAGAAAAAGCAGCAAAGAACAAAGCTTGCAGAAAAAAAACAGCGAAAAAAAAAAGAGAGAAAAAGCAAGTAGAAAAAGCCAATAGCTCTTAAAACCAAAAAGGCAAGAGCAAAAAGCCAATAACCCTTAAAACCAAAAGGCAAAGTTAATAAAAAGGATCCCAAGGCTTTGAGCATCAGTGGATAGGAGGGCCTAAAGGAATAAAATCCTGGCCTAAGCGGCTAAACCAAGCTGTGCTCAAGAATCAACTTACTAAACTAGGAGAATCAATAACACTATCTGAACTCTGAGTTCCTATAGATGCCAATCATTCAGAACCTCAATGGATAAAGTGAGATGCCAAAACTATTCAAGAGGCAAAAAGTTACAAGTCCCGCTCATCTGATTGGAGCTATGTTTCATTGATAGTTTGGAATTTATAGTATATTCTCTTCTTTTTATCCTATTTGATTTTCAGTTGCTTGGGGACAAGCAACAATTTAAGTTTGGTGTTGTGATGAGTGGATAATTTATACGCTTTTTGGCATTATTTTTAGTATGTTTTTAGTAGAATCTAGTTACTTTTAGGGATGTTTTCATTAGTTTTTATGTTAAATTCACATTTCTGGACTTTACTATGAGTTTGTGTGTTTTTCTGTGATTTCAGATATTTTCTGGCTGAAATTGAGGGACTTGAGCAAAAATCAGATTCAGAGGTAGAAGAAGGACTGCTGATGCTATTGGATTCTGGAGCTACATTACTCAAAATGGCGCGCTTCCAATTGCGTTGGAAAGTAGACATCCAGAGCTTTCCAGCAATATATAATAGTCCATACTTTGGCCGAGTTTAGATGACATAAAAGGGCGTTGAACGCCAGTTCTATGCTGCTGTTTGGAGTTAAACGCCAGAAACACGTCACAAGCCAGAGTTGAACGCCAGAAATACGTTACAAACTGGCGTTCAACTCCAAGAATGACCTCTACACGTGTAACATTCAAGCTCAGCCCAAGCACACACCAAGTGGGCCCCGGAAGTGGATTTATGCATCAATTACTTACTTCTGTAAACCCTAGTAACTAGTTTAGTATAAATAGGACTTTTTACTATTGTATTAGACATCTTATGATTTTTAGTTCATCTTAGGATCATATTGATCACATTTGGGGGCTTGCCATTCGGCCATGCCTGGACCTTCATCACTTATGTATTTTCAAACGGTAGAGTTTCTGCACTCCATAGATTAAGGTGTGGAGCTCTGCTATTCCTCAAAGATTAATGCAAAGTACTACTGTTTTTCTATTCAATTCAACTTATTCTGCTTCTAAGATATTCATTCGCACTTCAACCTGAATGTGATGAATGTGACAATCATCATCATTCCCTATGAACGCGTGCCTAACAACCACTTCCGTTCTACCTTAGATTGAATGAGTATCTCTTGGATCTCTTAATCAGAATCTTCGTGGTATAAGCTAGATTGATGGCGGCATTCATGAGAGTCCGGAAAGTCTAAACCTTGTCTGTGGTATTCCGAGTAGGACTCTGGGATTGAATGACTGTGACGAACTTCAAACTCGCGAGTGCTGGGTGTAGTGACAGACTCAAAAGGAGGGTGAATCCTATTCCAGTATGATCGAGAACCTCAGATGATTAGCCATGCTGTGACAGAGCATTTGGACCATTTTCACAAAAGGATAGGATGCAGCCATTGACAAGGGTGATGCCTCCAGACGATTAACCATGCAGTGACAGTGCATCAGACCATTTTCCAGAGAGGATTAAACGTAGCCATTGACAACGGTGATGTCCTTACATAAAGCCAGCCATGGAAAGGAGTAAGACTGATTGGATGAAGACAACAGGAAAGCAGAGATTCAGAGGAACGAAAGCATCTCTATACGCTTATCTGAAATTCTCACCAATGAATTACATAAGTGTTTCTATCCTTATTTTCTATCTATTTATTATTAATATTAGAAAACTCCATAACTATTTGATATCCGCCTGACTGAGATTTACAAGGTGACTATAGCTTGCTTCATACAAACAATCTCCGTGGGATCGACCCTTACTCACATAAGGTTTATTACTTGGACGACCCAGTGCACTTGCTGGTTAGTTGTATCGAAGTTGTGAATGAAAAACGATTTATTAAGATGTGCGTACAGAGTTTCTGGCGCCGTTGCCTGAGATCACAATTTCGTGCACCAGTTGCCTTAGAGAAGGTTCTAGCTTAAGGATGACATAATGATAATGAGGATTGAGATGCTTGATGATATAATAGAGGTGTTCCCTTTACTGATCTTCCGGAGAAATCCGTACTTTCAAAAAAGTTCTCATGTACTCGAAAATCAGGGTTGTTACATGTTGCACTCCCTCACAGCCCAGAAAGCCTTGTGTTCCACCTCTACTGAAAGGTGGCAAGCCTTTCTGTACACTAGGCGGAAGGGGCTCATCCCAATGGGTGTCTTGTACGCTGTTCTATACGCCCAGAGTTCATCTTGTAGCCTGGCACTCCAGTCCTTCCTGTGAGGCTTTACTATCTTCTCCAGAATGTGTTTAATCTCTCTGTTAGACACTTCTGCTTGTCCATTGGTCTGGGGATAATAATTTGTAGCTACTTTATGAACAATCCCATGCTTCTTCAGTAATCCTGTTAATCTCCTGTAACAAAAGTGAGTGCCTTTTTCACTCACGATTGCTCGTGGTGATCCAAAGCGACAAATAATATGGTTTCTAACAAAGGAAACAATAGTGTTAGCATCATCAGTACGGGTAGGAATTGCTTCCACCCATTTAGAAACATAATCTACAGCTAACAGTATATAAAGGTAACCATTAGAGTTTGGAAATGGACCCATGAAGTCAATGCCCCAAACATAAAAAATTTCACAGAAAAGCATAATCTGTTGAGGCATCTCAACCCTCTTGGATATATTACCAAACCTTTGGCCTGGGGAACAAGATTTACAAAATTCAGCGGCATCTTTAAAAAGAGTAGGCCACCAGAATCCACAGTCTAAGATTTTTCTAGCTGTTCTTTGAGGGCCAAAATGTCCTCCACTCTCAGAAGAGTGGCAGGCCTCTAAAATGGACTGGAATTCTGATTGAGGCACACACTTTCTAATTACCTGGTCAGCACCACACCTCCATAAGTATGGGTCATCCCATATATAATATTTAGACTCGCTTTTCAGCTTATCTCTCTGATGCTTAGTAAAATTGGGAGGGAAAGTGTGGCTAACTAGATAATTAGCTACAGGTGCATACCAAGGAACTACTTCGGATACTGCATGCAAGCTATCAAATGGAAAAGCATCATTGATAGGAACGGAGTAATCCTTAATGTGCTCAAGGCGACTCAAGTGGTCTGCCACTAAATTCTGGTTACCACTCCTATCCTTAATTTCTAAATCAAATTCTTACAGCAGCAGTATCGAACGTATCAACCTTGGTTTGGACTCTTTTTTAGCTAATAAATATTTTAGAGCTGCGTGGTTTGAGTACACTACCACCTTAGTACCAAGTAAATAGGCTCGGAATTTATCCAGAGCGAAAACAATAGCAAGAATCTTTACTTTCGTGTAATTAGATTGAGCAGTATCTAAGGTCTTAGATGCATAAGTAATTACGAAAGGATCTTTACTTTCGTGTTGAGCCAGCGCCGCTCCTACTACATGGTTGGAGGCATCATATATAATTTCAAGTGGCTGGCTCCAATCTGGTCCTCACACAATCGGAGCTTGAGTTAGGGCGATCTTCAGCTTATCAAACGCTTGCATGCAATCCTCACTGAACTCGAACTCAATATCTTTCTGTAGCAGTCTGGATAAAGGTAATGCTACCTTACTGAAGTCCTTAATGAATCTCCTATAAAAACCTGCATGGCCAAGGAACGAACGAACTTCCCTCACGGAGGAGGGGTAAGGTAAACTAGAAATGACATCTACCTTTGCTGGATCTACGGAAATACCCGTATTAGACACAACATGTCCTAAAATAATCCCTTGTTTTACCATAAAATGACACATTTCAAAATTCAATACAAGGTTTGAACTAACACACCTGTCTAATATTCTAGCCAAACTATCCAAGCATAGGTTAAACAAATCACCGTATACGCTAAAATCATCCATAAATACTTCCATATAGTTTTCAATAAGATCTGAAAAGATATTCATCATGCATCTTTGGAAAGTAGCCAGTGCATTACATAAGCCAAAAGGCATCCTCTTATATGCATATGTTCTAAAGGGTCATGTAAAAGTAGTCTTCTCCTGATCTTTAGGAGCTATATGAATTTAAAAATATCCTATATAACCATCTAAAAAGTAGTAATGGGATTTACCTGACAGGCGATCAAGCATCTGATCAATAAATGGCAAGGGGTAATGATCCTTACGAGTAGCTTGGTTGAGATGTAACGACCCAATTTTCAATATGTCTAGATCATATCGGAAACTGAGCGCTACCAATTTGTCTTCCAAATTATTATCTATTATTTATCATATGAGCCTGATTCGTTGTTAAAAGCGTAGTTAATTTGCGAGGTATTTTTTTGAAAATATTTGGATTAATAGACAGAATCACTCATAATCAATTCACAAATAATAACAGATAAAACAGTTATAAACAACCACACATAAATACATCACAAGCAGCTAACGACATTCAGTGATCCAGCCTTTATCAGAGTATAGACTTTTAGTTAGAACACCCCTAGATATAGCTAGATAATAACTATATACATATACATACATACAACATCCCAGATCCTGACCTGTTCAAGAGGTCCCTAAGCTGGCACCTAGGCTAGCCTAGACTCTATACTCACCTAGTCCCTCTAAACTACTAAAGCGAGGAAAAGTACGTTCTAGGTCTTCAAAACTCAAGTAAGGTGAAACGTCATTAAAAGGTAGATCATCATCTGCTACTATTCTGCACGATCAGACATTGCTATAGGACGTCTCTCTGGTACCTCATCAAGTTGCCACACAATAGGAGTCTGGTACACAGGATTTAGATTAAAGTTCACGTACAAATGGGGTGTAGACATTGGCTGGTCTCATAGTATATACATAAACAGAGAACGATATTCACCCTATACTCAGAAGACTACCTAGAGCGGAATCCTTTTTGCAAGCGGTCGTCAGCAAACTATGGAAAGGAACTCTTGCTTCCATCTGAAGGGGGAAGGGAGAGAGAAGGGGTAAAAACTGGGGAGTTCTTAGTAGGGCCGGGGTTATTAGTTACGTTCATTAATTCTATGTTGTTTAGCAGACTATTAGCAGAATACAAAGAAGCAGTAAATAGAAAACACAGATAAGTAGAGAAGATAGAGAAAACAGATAGCAGAACACAAACAAAAGAATACAAGAAAATAACACAAACACAGACACAAAGAATAGAATACAAACAAAGAAAGCATACATTCATGCAACAATCATAATAGAAAAAATGCACAACCAAGTATGATGCATGTCTGTCCTATGCAGGCCATGAGCTCACGTGTCGGTTTACACCCTGCAGCCCGACATTACCTAGGAACAAGTCCCAGATATGGTTTCCCTTTGTGTCCTTAGTGCATACGTGTCGGTGGTAAGAATGCCACTCCTTCGTGACTACCGGCAGTCGGCGCAAAGCTCGACCGCATAATATACTCACAAGGGGAAACAGTGATCCTCAGTTCGTGGGTGTCCCCGGATCAATTCACAAACAAAACAATGATCCTCAGTTCGTGGGTTTCCCCGAGATCAACATACAACAACTAACACGATCCTCAGTTCATGGGCTATACCTGAGATCAATACTCAACAATATAGTAATCTTCAGTTCGTGGGTTATACCCGAGATCAACATACAACAGTTCGTGGGTTATTCCCGTAATCAATGATTATCAGTTCGTGGGTTATTCCCGTAATCAATGATTGTCAGTTCGTGGGTTCTTCCCGCATATAAAATAGTTAACAGTTCGTAGGTTTCCCCGAGATCAATGATCATTCAGTTCGTGGGTACTTCCTGTGTTTAACCAATTATCCGTCTATGGGTTTTACTACTCTCTTCTCTTTATCTGTTTACTCTGCTCTGATTATTCTTTTTTCTGTATCTGTTTCCTCTGCTCTCATTACTCTTTTCTCTATATCCCTATTACTCTTTTTTTTTTCTTTATCTCTTTACTTTATTCTGGTTACTCTGTTCTCTGTGTTACTTTATTCTGCTCTGATTACTCTGCTTAACGTATGTATTTAAAGCTTATGTAAATTTCGGTATGAATAGTTAGCATGACCCAAGTATAGGTTCATTAAGTCTATACTGAGACATTTTAACTTTTCATATAATACCTAACCTTAGTCACAACTCAAGGACTAACTATGTTGCCCTAGTTCGTTCACTAGTCTCTGTCTGTTTTTCTGTCATTAAAACTTTACAGACTTTTTATTTGGTTTTTATCTTTTCTTTAAATTTTTATCTTTTCTCTATCTTTGCCTCACTAACATGTTATTACCACTCCCTAAGTGTTTTATGAAGGTAATTATGAGATTCTGCACTTAAAGTTATCTTTCTAAAGCTTTTACAAAAAACTGCCTTTTTCGCATTATTTTATTATTTTTATTAAAATATTATTTTTAATTAAATATTATTACTTAATATTTTATTATTATTTATTATTTTATTAATATATTTTCGAAAATTAACTTTACTTTTACTTTTAACTTTAAAATTCACTTTTTACCACTCGTAACTTTTAATATTTCTACATTAACCACCCTAACTTTCAAAATCACTAAATAACCCCTCAAACACCAAAATATTTACTTCCTTGCCCTTTTTAAGATCTAAATGGTGTTCTTCAATGTTCTTCACCACACTCAAAGTATTCTTCGTGTTTTTTGTATATTCTTCAGATTCTTTCTCTGTTTTTACCCGTTTTTCAGTCTTTTCAGCAACCGATTTTTACCAAAATTCAAAATAAATTCCCAGCCACTAAAACCCCATCTTTTCTACATGATTTTAACACAAATTGAACCCCAATTTATGCTCTAGGGTTCATTTTTCCAGCAGCCCTCAAAAACAACATTCATAGCTTAAATATCATCAAATTTCATCAAATTTTCACCAAAATTTCAACAAGAATTACTCACACAAACAATCAATTTCAAGCACAGACAAACCATATCATAACCACACAACTCAAGCACAATCAATCAAGATATTATAATTTGTCAAACCCTACCTGGTTTTGCTGCTCCTAATTCAGTTAGACTTTCAGGTGGTTCTTTAGCAATTTTTCCTCCTAAATCACATCAAGAACAACTTTAAATCCAGAAACCCTCATCTAACCAAATCTCCCTCAGCATGTTAGGAGGTGATTTATAACCTTAGACTTGCTGTAAATTCACGTTTTTTGGCCCTCAAGTCAAGTTAAGCATGATTCCTAAGGAAAAACATCAAGAAAACACATGTTTAAGCATGTTTCCTTGAAAACCAAATTGAAAGGGGAAAGGAACAGCCATCTCACCTTATTTGTAGCCTTGATAAGTTACATGGTTATTTAGAGGAAGAAGAGAGGATCATTTTGGTGAAATCGGAGTTTTGATTTGAGTTTTAGTTCAGAAGAAATCAAGCTTTGAAGATTAAGTGTTCATGAAAGTTTCTCTCTTTTCTCTGTTCTCATTTTCGTCCAAAGGGAGTAAATGACCAGCCTTGGAGTGTCTTGGGGGTGTAGGGTGAGTTGTGATTGGTTGGCTTGGAGGTGAGTTAAAATAATATTAAAATATCCCAGGTGTATAACTACTAAAATTAGATATATCGGAACACTTGTGAAAACATCTTTAAAAATTATTTTCTGAGCTACTAGCATAAATGACACTAGTAACATATTTATTATGAGAATAAAACATGTATAATGAGGCCTTAGCATTGCTAAAGTCATCAGAGAGTGCTGGTGCTAAGCTGCACCAGTAAACCGTAAACCTGGTTAAACCGATTTCCTGTTTTTAACTAAAACAGACCAGATAACCTTATAATATCATTCAATCATCTTCTAATACTAATATAATACTAATATTAATCTATTATCTCTCTTCTATGATGAATCGAGTCCGGTTCATCAAACTGAGACAATTTACGAAAAACCGAATCAAAACTCCTAACCGATATGGTTCAAAAACTAGGTTCTTCATGACCATGTTATCGAGCTTGCCTCAGAAAGGGTTCTAGCTTAAGGATGACATAATGATAATGAGGATTGAGATTATTGATGATATAACTGAGGTGTTCCCTTTACTGATCTTCCGGAGAAATCCATGCCTTCAGAAAAGATCTCGCGTACTCGAAAAACAGGGTTGTTACATTCTACCCTCCTAAAAGAAAATTTTTCCCTCAAAATTTTAGCCGCGTGCAAGAATCCTTCTTCAATCGGTCTATTTCCTTCAAGCCATCCTAACAAAAGATCGGTCCGTTACTGATAGCATCCAAATCTCACACATCCATAGCCATTAAGATCATAACAGCTATGAAGATAGCTGTGGCTCACGTCGATTCATCGTTCGGAGATCGATTAAACCATGCCTATTCACAGTTATTGAGGTCTTATTCGTACCAAACAATCAATATTAAGGTGATCAGTCTTAATATCTCAAGCTACGCACGAACATTCCCAAAATGAGCACTCATAGACATTCATGCCAAATGTATCTTGAAGATACCCTAACAGCATCAGACACACAAGTAGAGTATGCAATGAAGCATAGTCAGTCCACTCCCCAGGCTCTACTGGGAACGAACTGCTCTGATACCAAATTGTAACGACCTAATTTTCAATATGTCTAGATCATACCGGAAACTGAGCGCTACCAATTTGTCTTCCTAATTATTATCTATTATTTATCATATGAGCCTGATTCGTTGTTAAAAGCGTAGTTAATTTGCGATGTATTTTTTTGAAAATATTTGGATTAAAAGAAGGAATCACTCATAATCAATTCACAATTAATAACAGATAAAACTGTTATAAACAACCACACATAAAGACATCACAAGCAACTAACGACATCCAGTGATTCAGCCTTTATCAGAGTATAGACTTTTAGTTTGAACACCCCTAGATATAGCTAGATAATAACTATATACATATACATGCATACAACATCCCAAGTCCTGACCTGTTCAAGAGGTCCCTAAGCTGGCACCTAGGCTAGTCTAGACTTTATACTCACCTAGTCCCTCCAAACTACTAAAGCGAGGAAAAGTACGTTCTAGGTCTTCAAAACTCAAATAAGGTGAAACGTCATCAAAAGGTAGATCATCATCTGCTACTCCTCTGCACGATCAGACATTGCTATAGGACGTCTCTCTGGTACCTCATCAAGTAGCCACACAATAGGATTCTCGTACACAGGATTTAGATTAAAGTTCACGTACAAACGGGGTGTAGACATTGGCTGGTCTCATAGTATATACATAAACAGAAAACGATATTCACCCTATACTCAGAAGACTACCTAGAGCGGAATCCTTTTTGCAAACGGTCGTCAGCAAACTACGGAAAGGAACTCTTGCTTCCATCTGAAGGGGGAAGGGAGAGAGAAGGGGTAAGAACTGGGGAGTTCTTAGTAGGGCCGGGGTTATTAGTTACGTTCATTAATTCTATGTTGTTTAGTAGACTATTAGCAGAATACAAAGAAGCAGTAAATGGAAAACACAGATAAGTAGAGAAGATAGAGAAAACAGATAGCAGAACACAAACAAAAAATATAAGAAAATAACACAAACACAGACATAGAGAATAGAATACAGACAAAGAAAGCATACATTCATGCAACAATCATAATAGAGAAAATGCACAACCAAGTATGATGCATGTCTGTCCTATGCAGGCCATGAGCTCACGTGTCGGTTTACACCTTGCAGCCCGACATTACCTAGGAACAAGTCACAGATATGGTTTCCCTTTGTGTCCTTAGTGCATACGTTTCGGTGGTAAGAATACCACTCCTTCGTGACTACCGGCAGTCGGCGCAAAGCTCGACCGCATAATATACGCACAAGGGGAAACAGTGATCCTCAGTTCGTGGGCGTCTCCGAGATCAATTCACAAACAAAACAATGATCCTCAGTTCGTGGGTTTCCCCGAGATCAATATACAACAACAAACACAATCCTCAGTTCCTGGGTATACCCGAGATCAATACTCAACAATATAGTAATCTTCAGTTCATGGGTTATACCCGAGATCAACATACGACAGTTCGTGGGTTATTCCCATAATCAATGATTATCAGTTCGTGGGTTATTCCCGTAATCAATTATTATCAGTTCGTGGGTTCTTTCCGCATATAAAATAGTTAACAGTTCGTAGGTTTTCCCGAGATCAATGATCATTCAGTTCGTGGGTACTTCCTGTGTTTAACTAATTATCCGTCTGTGGGTTTTACTACTCTTTTCTCTTTATCTGTTTACTCTGCTCGGATTATTCTTTTTTCTGTATCTGTTTCCTCTGCTCTCATTACTCTTTTCTCTATATCCCTATTACTTTTTCTTTTCTTTATCTCTTTACTTTATTCTGGTTACTCTGTTCTCTGTGTTACTTTATTCTGCTCTGATTACTCTGCTTAACGTATGTATTTAAAGCTTATGTAAATTTCGGTATGAATAGTTAGCCTGTGCCAAGTATAGGTTCATTAAGTCTATACTGAGACATTTTAACTTTTCATATAATACCTAACCTTAGTCGCAACTCAAGGACTAACTATGTTGCCCTAGTTCGTTCACTAGTCTATGTCTGTTTTTCTGTCATTAAAACTTTACAGACTTTTTCTTTGGTTTTTATCTTTTCTTTAAATTTTTATCTTTTCTTTATCTTTGCCTCACTAACATGTTATTACTACTCCCTAAGTGTTTTATGAAGGTAATTATGAGATTCTGCACTTAAAGTTATCTTTCTAAAGCTTTTACAGAAAACTGCCTTTTTCGCATTATTTTATTATTTTTATTAAAATATTATTTTTAATTAAATTTTATTATTTAATATTTTATTATTATTTATTATTTTATTAATATATTTTCGAAAATTAACTTTACTTTTACTTTTAACTTTAAAATTCACTTTTTACCACCCGTAACTTTTAATATTTCTACTTTAACCACCCTAACTTTCAGAAATCACAAAATAACCCCTCAAACACCAAAATATTTACTTCCTTGCCCTTTCTAAGATCTAAAAGGTGTTCTTCAATATTCTTCACCGTACTCAAAGTGTTCTTCATGTTCTTCGTATATTCTTCAGATTCTTTCTCTGTTTTTACCCGTTTTTCAGTCTTTTCAGCAACCGATTTTTACCAAAATTCAAAATAAATTCCCAGCCACTAAAACCCCATCTTTTCTACGTGATTTTAACACAAATTGAACCCTAATATAAGCTCTAGAGTTCATTTTTCCAGCAGCCCTCAAAAACAACATTCATAGCTTAAATATCATCAAATTTCATCAAATTTTCACCAAAATTTCAACAAGAATTACTCACACAAACAATCAATTTCAAGCACAGCCAAACTATATCATAATCACACAACTCAAAAACAATCAATCAAGATTAAATTCATCAAACCCTACCTAGTTTTGCTGCTCCTAATTCAGTTAGACTTTCAGGTGGTCCTTTAGCACTTTTTCCTCCTAAATCACATCAAGAACAACTTTAAATCCCCTCAACTAACCAAATCTCCCTTAGCACGTTAGAAGGTGATTTCTAACCTTAGACTTGCTGTAAATTCACCTTTTTTGGCCCTCAAGTCAAGTTAAGCATGATTCCTAAGGAAAAACATCAAGAAAACACATGTTTAAGCATGTTTCCTTGAAAACCGAATTGAAAAGGGAAAGGAACAGCCATCTCACCTTATTTCCAGCCTTGATAAGTTACATGGTTATGTAGAGGAAGAAGAGAGGATCATTTTGGTGAAATTAGAGTTTTGATTTGAGTTTTAGTTCAGAAGAAATCAAGCTTTGAAGATTAAGTGTTCATGAAAGTTTCTCTCTTTTCTCTCTTCTCATTTTCATCCAAAGGGAGTAAATGACCAGCCTTGGAGTGTCTTAGGGGTGTAGGGTGAGTTGTGATTGGTTGGCTTGGAGGTGGGTTAAAATAAGATTAAAATATCCCAGGTGTATAACTACTAAAACTAGATGTATCAGAACACTTGTGAAAACATCTTTAAAAATTATTTTCTGAGCTACTAGCATAAATGACTCTGGTAACATATTTATTATGAGAATAAAACATGTATAATGAGGCCTTATCATTGCTAAAGTCATCAGAGAGTGTTGGTGCTATGCTGCACTAGTAAACCATAAACCTGGTTAAATTGATTTCCTGTTTTTAACTAAAACAGACCAGGTAACCTTATAATATCATTCAATCATCTTCTAATACTAATATAATACTAATATTATACTATTATCTCTCTTCTATCATGAATCGAGTCCGGTTCGTCAAACTGAGACTATTTATGAAAAACCGAATCAAAACTCCTAACCGATACGGTTCAAAAACTAGGTTTTTCATGACCGTGTTATCGAGCTTGCCTAAAAAAATGTTCTAGCTTAAGGATGACATAATGATAATGCGGATTGAGATACTTGATGATATAAAAGAGGTGTTTCCTTTACTGATCTTCCAGAAAAATCCATGCCTTCAGAAAAGATCTCACGTACTCAAAAAACAGGGTTGTTACATGAGACGCCTATAGTCAATGCAAACCCTCCATGAATTCTGCACTCTAGTTGTCAGGAGCTCTCCATGCTCATTCTTCACTGTTGTGACTCCAGACTTTTTGGGCACCACTTGTACTGCACTGACCCATTCACTGTCTAAGATGGGGTAAATGATATCTGCTTCAAGTAGCCTGGTTACTTCTTTCTTGACAACTTCTACGATGGTGGGATTTAATCTTCTTTGGGGTTGATGGACAGGCTTGGATTCCTCTTCTAAATACATTCTGTGCTCATAAACTTGAGGGCTGATGCCTACTATATCCGCCAAGCTCCACCCAATTGCTTTCTTATGTTTTCTCCGCACACTGAGCAGTTGCAATGATAACTGGGAACTTCTGATTATCATCAAGGTAAGCATACTTGAGGTGTGGAGGAAGGGGATTCAATTCCAATTTCTACTCATGGCTAGGCTCTGGATCATCTGGGGCTAGTGATAACGGTAAGGTGTCTTCATTATGTTCAGAGGATGTCCCCACACTTGGACTTTGCTCCATGTGCTTCTCTTCTATTTCTTCTTGGTGAACTTCAGCTATAGTTTCATCAATGATGTCACACTAGAAGATATAATGATCTTCCGGAGGGTGCTTCATAGCTTCATTTAAACTGAAACTCACTGTTCTGCCATTTATCTCAAAGGAGTAAGTTCCTGAGAATGCATTCAGCTTGAACTTCGAAGTCTTCAGGAATGGTCTTCCAAGCAGGATTGATGATGGTCTTCCTGAGTCATTAGGGGGAATTTCCAGGATATAGAAGTCAATGGGAAATATGAGCCCCTTAATGCTCACTAATACATCTTCAGCAATTCCAACTAATGTAATAATGCTTTTATCTGCTAACACAAAACAAGCTGCCGAACTTTTTAAGGGAGGGAGCCTTAAAGTATCATATATAGACAATGGCATTATACTAACACACGCTCCTAAGTCACACATGCAATCAAAAAATATTACACCTCCAATGGTACAGTTAACCATGCATGGACCTGGATCACTAAATTTTTCAGGTATACCTCCCATTAAAGCAGATATGGAACTACCTAAAGAAATAGTTTCTAATTCATTAATTTTATCTTTATGTATGCATAAATTTTTCAGAAACTTTACATATTTAGGTACTTGCTGAATAACATCAATAAGGGGAACAGTTACCTCAACCTTTTTGAAAATTTCTACCATTTTGGGATCAAGTTCTATCTGCTTTCTGGGCTTCCTTGCAAGGTGTGGAAACAGAATAGGGATGGCGCCACTTGCAGCTTCTGCATCCTTTGGTGGTCCATTCCTTTGTTGAGCTACTTCTTCTTCAACAATGTCTTGTACTTCCTTTTCCTCTTCAGCATCTTCCACTTCTATCACATCCTATGCTGGGGCGTGTACCTGTGGGCTTGGCTCCTCTTGGTTCCTCTCTTGTAGTGTGGTTCCGGACCTCAAAGTGATGGCATTGATCCCACCATTGGGGTTAGGTAAGGGTTGAAAAGGAATTCCACTAGAGCTTAAAGGTTGGTTAGTGGAAGTAGGTAATGAATCTATTCGGGCGGTAAGAGCTTGTAAACTGGGATTCAGACCATTTAGAGTAGAGTTCAGTGTAGTTTGCATGTCTTGTTGTCCTTGTGCAAGAGAACGAAGCATCTCATCATTTGATGAGGAAGTAGGATAAGTGATTTGAGGAACCTGTTGTTGGTTGTGCTGTGGTCCTTGTGATTGCCTTAAGTGAGGAGCTCTGTAAGGTTGGTTCTGATTCTGCTGTCTGTTGTTGTTATTCCACCTCTGGTTTCCATTGTTGTCTCTACCTCCTCTGTTATAGTTGTCCCTCCAGCCATGGTTGGAATTATCCTTCTAACCTTGGTTGGAGTTGTCCTGCCATCCTTGGTTATAGTTTCTACCTTGGTTGTAGTTGCCGCGTTGTTGACTGTATCCTTGATTCGGGTGGTCATAGAAGTTATGAGTAGCTGCCACAATATTGTCTTCTTGTTGGAGCTGTGAATATTCATCTGTATAATGACTGTAATCAGCACATATTTCGCATACTCTTTGGGGAACTAACTGTTGGCTTTGTTGTGGTGAGAAAGGTTGAGCTTGTTGTTATTGATTCAACTGCAATTGCTTCAGTAGGTTGGTCATTTCACGTATACTCTGTGTAAGAGTAGTAGTCTCAGTGCTAGAAAAAACTTCTGCAACAGCTTTTGAGTGGCTGCTCTTGTGCCTATGATTTCTGGTAGACTCAGCTAAATCGCTTATCAGTTGCCATGCTTCATTTGCAGTCTTCTACTTCTTCAGAGAACCATTACTAGCACCTTCTAGTGTAGTTTTATCCCGAGGCTTCATGCCTTGAGTGAAATAGCTGATCAATACTAGCCTGTCAATCATGTGATGGGGGCATGCGTCTAGAAGGTTCTAAAGCGCTCCCAGTACTCATAGAGAGTTTCTGATTCACCTTGAACAATGCAGGAGATCTATTTTCTCAATCTATCTGTAACTTCAGCTGGAAAGTATTTTTCCAGAAATTCTCTCCTGAGCGTATCCCAGTTAGTAACAGTCGCTTCAGGTTGGGAGTAGTACCACTCCCTCGCCTTTCCCCCAAGAGAAAATGGGAAGGCGGTTAATAGAATAGAAGTTTCATTTGCACCCTGACGCCTAACAGTAGAATAGGCTGTCTGAGAATCCCTGAGGTGCTTGATGGGCTCCTGAGCAGGTAAAATCTGGGGCTCTAGCTTCCTGGAGAGTAATCCTCCTAGGTGCTGCCATTCTATCTGCACGTGAATCAACTGAATCAGTAGTAAAGGAGCTTGTTTCGCTCTCGGATGGCGGTTCAGATTCGCCCTCAGATGAGAATGGTAAGTTGATAACAATCACTTCACCACCCTCAGAGGCTAACCGACGTCGAGCTCGCCTAATACGTGAAATAGTTCTTTCAATTTCAGGATCAAATGCGGCTAAGCTCGGATCAGGCAGTGAACGCGTCATTCAATGAGAGAAACATATAGCTCATGGTAACAAAATAAAATAAAATATACAAAATAAAAATAAAATTTGTACACTAATTAATAATTTAGTACACAATTGCAACTCCCTGGCAACAGCGCCAAAAATTGGTGCGTGGCAGATATTAGGCCAATTAAGAGATTGTAATATAAGAATAGCGTTGCAAGTATAGCTCTTAACCAGCTAAAATCTGCCTCATCAATTTAGAAAGGTGTCATAAAAATTAGAATAAATATACTGGGAGTATGAGTCCCAGGTCGTCTTCTAACGAGTTGCTGGAAAGGATACTAATTTATTAATCAGGAGTTTCCAAGAATTTTGAGAGTTGAATAACAGAGATTAAACAATTGTAATTTAGTGCAATGAAAATTAAAAGGAATTTATATTATTCAAAATAAAAAGCCTTGACTGGGGGAATGATTAATTGGAATTTATATTATGCAATGATTAAAGGAAAGTCAAGTGATTGAGCTAACTCTTATTCGTAAATCCTAGTCCTCTCCCTTGGGAAGGTCTAGCGTTAGTAAATACAAAACTAGCCAGCAACTTCCAGTTAACCATCACTTAAGCCTTCCAACTCAAGTGTCTCCTTTTAATCAACCCCCATGTCAGGTATGGAATCTACTCCATTGACATGAATATAACGCTCATAGAAATATAAGAAGAAGACATGATAATTTAAATAAAATAGGGATTCAAAATTAATTAAAAGTAAAGGTAATCCTTTGCATTAACAATCCATGAAAATAATCCAATTACCACTCTAAACAAGAATTAAGAATATGGAATAAATAAATAAAAGAGTAAGTAAGAAAACAAACTATGAATGTAAAGAAAACATAGAGGAAGAGTAATTTCTCTCTAGATTCAGATCTAAAACCTAAAAACTATTCTAATGAGAATGTGTGAGTGTGTGTTGAGTCTCTGCATGTTCCCTGGCTTTATTCTGTGTTTCTAGGCCGAAAACTGGGTCAAAACGTGGCCCGAAATCGCCCCCAGCATTTTCTGTTATTTCTGTAGATCGCGCAGGTCACTCGTACGTGTCAGTCACACGTGCGCGTCATTCAGCGACATTCCTTGTCACGCGTACGCATCGTCCACGCATGCACGTCTTTTGTGCAGACTCCAATCCGTGCATATGCGTCAGGCACACGCACGCGTTGCTGCAATTTTCTCCATGTCGCGCGCACGCGTGAGCCTGTGTGCACGTCGATGCTCGCTGGTCATCTCCTTAGTTTCTTGTGTTCCTTCCATTTTTGCGAGCTTTCTTTCCATTTTCTAAGCCATTCCTGCACTGTAAAGCCTGAAACACTTAACACATGGATCACGGTATCGAATGGTATAAAGGAGAATTAAAATACACAAATTAAAGATCTCTAGGAAGCAAGTTTTCAACCATAGAACAAAACTAGGAAGGGAAATGTAAAATCATGCAATTAGTATGAATAAGTGGGTGAAGACTTGATGAAACCATTCAATTAAACACAAGATAAACCATAAAATAGTGGTTTATCAAGGTGTCAAGTGAAAAGCTTGAGACTGAGCGGTTAAAGTTGTGGTCCAAAGCAAAAAGAGTGTGCTTAAGAGCTCTGGGCACGTCTAACTGGGGACTCTAGCAAAGCTGAGTCACAATCTGAAAAGGTTCACCCAGTTATGTGTCTGTGGCATTTATATATCCGGTGGTAATACCAGAAAACAAAATGCTTAGGGTCACGGCCAAGACTTATAAAGTAGCTTTGTTCAAGAATCAACATACTGAACTAGGAGAATCAATAACACTATCTGAATTCTGAGTTCCTATGGAGGCCAATCATTCTGAACTTCAAAGGATAAAGTGAGATGCCAAAACTGTTCAGAAGCAAAAAGCTACTAGTCCCGCTCATCTTGTTGAAACTAATCTTCATTGATATTTTTGAAATTTATTGTATATTCTCTTATTTTTATCCTATTTTGTTTTTAGCTGCTTGTGGACAAGCAGCAATTTAAGTTTGGTGTTGTGATGAGCGGATAATTTATACCCTTTTTGGCATTGTTTTTACATAGTTTTTAGTATGGTTTAATTACTTTTTATTATATTTCTACTAGTTTTTATGCAAAAATCACATTTCTGGATTTTACTATGAGTTTGTGTATTTTTTTGTAATTTCAGGTATTTTCTAGCTGAAATTGAGGGACCTGAGTAAAAATCTGATTCAGAGGCTGAGAAAGGACTGCAGATGCTATTGGATTCTGACCCTTCTACACTCGAAGTGGGTTTTCTAGAGCTACAGAAGCCCAATTGGCGCGATCTCATTTGCGTTGGAAAGTAGACATCTTGGGATTTCCATAAATATATAATAGTTTATACTTTGCTCGAGATTGGTGGCCCAAACTAGCGTTAAAAGCCAGCCAAAAATTTTCTGGCGTAAAACGCCAGATCTGGCATAATTCTTGGCGTTAAATGCCCATTTTGGCACCTAGGGTGGCGTTTAACTCCAACTTCGGCCATATGCACGTGAAAGCTTGAAAGCTCAGCCTAGGCACGCACCAAGTGGGTCCCAGAAGTGGATTTCTGCACTATCTGCACTTAGTTACTCATTTTCTGTAAACCTAAGTTACTAGCTTAGTATAAAAACTACTTTTAGAGATTCATTCTTAACCTTATGACATTTTTTACACTTCATATTGTATCTTCTACGACATGAGCCTCTAAACCCCATAGGTGGGGGTGAGGACCTCTGCTGTGTTTTAATGGATTAATGCAATTACTACTGTTTTCTATTCAATCACGCTTGATTCTATTCTAAGATACTCACTCGTACTTCAATCTAGAGAATGATATGATTCGTGACACTCATCGTTATTCTCAATTCTATGAACACGTACCTGACAACCACTTCCGTTCTATCTGAGCTCAACGTAGTCATTGGCCGACAGCTTGAGCTCAACGCTTGGGTCTTTGATCCACGGACCGAGTCCGTGAGATCAGAACCTTTGTGGTAGAGGCTAGAACCAATTGGTAGTATTCCTGGGATCCAGAAAGTCTAAACCTTGTTTGTGGTATTCTGAGTAGGATCTGGGAAGGGATGACTGTGACGAGCTTCAAACTTGCAAATGTTGGGCGCAATGACAGCGTGCAAAAGGACAAGGGTCCTATTCCGACGCTAGTGGGGACCGACAGATGATTAGTCGTGCGGGAGCTGTACATGGCATTTTTCATCTGAGACGAAAAATCTGACAGTTGATTAGCCGTGCAGAGACCGTGCCTGGTATTTTTCATCCGAGAGGATCATACATCTTGCCATTGAAGGAAGCCATACGTGTTTGGAGAATAAGACAGTAGGAAAGCAGGGATTCAAATGACAGAGCATCTCCGGAACCTCATCCTGTTTCTCAATACTGAATCACAAGTACTATTTATTTCATGTTATTTATTTTTCATAAATACAATCACTCTTATCATTAATCTCCTGACTAAGATTTACAAAATAACCATAGCTTGCTTCAAGCCGACAATCTCCGTGGGATCGACCTTTACTCACGTAAGGTATTACTTGGACGACCCAGTGCACTTGCTGGTTAGTTGTGTGGAGTTGTGAAAAGTGTAATCACAATTTCGTGCACCAGAAGTCTTATGGAATTGTCATGGTTCTTGCTAAGGGGGACATTTTGGAGAAAAAACTGCAGCCAAAGTACTGCAATGTGGATTCTTTTGGCCCACAATTTTCAAGGATGAAAAAGAAATGGTGTAGCACTGGAATGAATGCCAGAGAGCAGGGAATCTATGATGGGATCTTTCTGTGGAGAAACAAATTTCTCCAAAACACCCAAATCTAACCGGCAAGTGCACCGGGTCGCATCAAGTAATAATAACTCAGGGGAGTGAGGTCGATCCCACAGGGATTGAAGGATTGAGCAATTTTAGTTTAGTGGTTGATTTAGTCAAGGGAATCAAGATTTGGTTGAGAGATTTATGATTTGCAGAATTTAAATTGCATAGAAAGTAAAGGAAATGGGTGAATTGCATGAAATTAAAGAGAACTGGAATTTAAAGTGCTGAATCTTAAAGAGCAAGAAATTAAATGGCAGAAACTTAGAACACAAGAAATGTAAATTGCAGAATCTTAAAGTGCAAGAAATGTAAATGGCTTGAATTGTAAAGGGAATTGGGAGTTGGATTTGTAGAAATTAAACAAGGAAAAGTAAATTGCAACAAACAGAGAAGTAAAGGATGTCTTGAATCGAACCGGATCTCAAAAACAGAATTGTAAATGAGCATGAAAACAGTAAACAGGGAATGGGAAATGGGAAATCCGGATCTCAGGACCCAAGAGACTAGAAAACCAAGTCTAGATCTCAATGCCTTCCTAGAACCAACAAGAACAATTGCAAAGGAAATGTAGATTGCAAAGAAAGTAGATGAAAAGCAATTAACCGAAACTGAAATTCAATTAAGCAGAAAATTAAATAAGATCCCAAGGTGAGATTGAAACAGAAGTTCTTCAATTCTCCACCCAAGATCCAAGACAATTGCAATTGAAATTGAAAGCAAGAAAACTAAGAGGAAGGGAATTCAATTCTCCTTCCCCAAGACTTAGAAATTTAAAATTCCCTCAATCACCAAAACTCTCCGAAAACTCTCTCTGAAAACTCCCAGGAAAAGCTCCCCAAAAAACTTAAATCCTATGCTATTTATACACTTTCTTCAAATGGTCTTCAAGCCTTCAATTGGGCCTTTGCTCTTGATTGCTCTTGGAGTTTGGAGAAGAACCGAATTGAACCGGGTTGGAATCATGAAAGCTTGAGTAAAAGTTGGAGTAAAAGTTTGAGGCTAACTTTTACTCCAACTTTTCACATCAGCCACCCTTCTTTGCTGATACCAATGTTGGGGCAAAAGTTAGGGGTCTAACTTTTGCTCCAACGTTGGCCTCCCCTTGCACACTCATGGCGCCAACGTTAGCCAAAAAGTTAGGGGCTAACGTTGGCGCAAACTTTTGCTCTCCAGGGTGTGTTTTTCATGCGCCAACGTTAGCCAAAAAGTTAGGGGCTAACGTTGGCGCAAACTTTTGCTCTCTAGGGTGTTGATTTGTGATGCCAAAAGTTAGCCAAAAAGTTTGAGGCTAACTTTTGCTCCAGCTTTTTGCCTAAAAGTTAGCCAAAAAGTTTGAGGCTAACTTTTGCTCCAGCTTTCTGCCCAAAAGTTAGCCAAAAAGTTTGAAGCTAACTTTTGGTCCAGCTTTTTGCTCCCTGGTTCATTTTCAATTAATCCAAAAGTTTGAGCTAAAGTTTGAGGCAAACTTTTGCTCAAACTTTTTGTCCTCTCTTCCTCCTAGCCATTCCTTCTTGCTTCAACCTTTCTCCAAGCTTTCTTCACCTATCATTAATCAACCAAACACATCAAAGCTATGCTCAAAATCATGAGATATTCATTCTTTCATAATATGTGACAATTATAGCATAAAACCTCATGAAATTGCATTAATTCATACATGGTTGATTAAATCAAAGGAAACATGAAAATCTACCCAATTGGCTTGCTTATGGCTCAAGAAAGTGCATAATTCAATTGAAAACTAAAGAAAAAGGCTAGTGAAACTAGGCTAAGATGACTTGTCATCACAACACCAAACTTAAAGCTTGCTTGTCCCCAAGCAAGAAATGATTTATTGAGAAGAAAGAATGAAATGGAAGAGGATGTTCATGCTAGTAGAGTGTTATTGGTAGTTCATGGGGTTTTATGTGGATATGTACACACTCACCTCTTATTGATTCTTAAGCCTAGAAAGCCTCCTTCAAGCTTCAAGTAACATACTGCTATGACTTCTCATTATTCCTTTATCCTTGGCTATTATCTTGCTCATAAGCTTTATTTGAGTGTCATGTGTAGCAAGTTCATTTCCTTTTCTTTATACTTGACACATTATTCACTATAGACACTTGGCTCACATTTCTTCTTAGAACATTGATGCCCAGCACCTCTTTGGGCTACTAAATGCCTTGTAGTTAGGTTGCTCTTGATAGTGGACTTTCAGCTGATGATCCCGGGTTAGTTAACCCAACTCACCGAGTGTTGATGGACTCCAAAGAACTTAGTAGTCCAAGCAGATCCTAATACAAAGACACCACAGGCATATATTCTAAGGTTCAAGCTATTGGTGTCCAGCTTTGTTTCTTTTTGTTTTCTTTTGTTCTGCCACTCTTTGGCTATTTCTTTTTCTCCCCTTTTTTTCTTTCTTTTTGTTTTTCTTTCTAACCAAGGATTTTTATTTGATTGAGATTCATAGATAGTAGGCCACTTTCTACTTAGAAGGAGACATCCTAGTTCTCTTATTCACTAAAAGTGAGCTATCATACAATCCCACATACATACCACCACTTACTTTTATTGTACTTCTATCTAACAGAGAACTATCTCACTTCACACTCAAACATTTCTTTTATTGAATTGAAAATGCAGGGGACAAAGCATGCGTTTTGTTCAGTGAAAGTAAACACACAAGCACACACATAGACTAGCCTACTTATTCTAAGAGAAATTCTACTTGTATTAGATGAACACTCTATCAAAACACAAGTCAAAACATTTTTCAACAGTAAAAGTTAAGTATAAATACAACCTATTGGTTTGCAATTCCTTTGTCCTTCCTTCTGTTGTGCCCTTTTGAGTTATGATGCATAGTGTCTTCAAATGGTGGTAAATTCCCTGCATAATTCTCAAAAGTTGCTTGCTTCTCAAGCCCTTAGATGACCAGTTAGTATGCATGAATTGAGTGTGGCTTGTGGATTTAATTTGGTGTGGGAACACCAAACTTGAGTTCTTGCCACTTCTCTGGATACAGCAGGTTAACTCTAGGTAAAATCTTGTGTCCTTGCTAAAGGTTATGAAGTTAAGACTAAAAAGCAGTTAAGTGGTTAAATAATCTGTTCGATTGCTTGGAACTAACAATGTGCAGGAAGTTAGAATGTGCTTTTGAATGAGGTTTTGGTGGAACACCAAACTTAGAATCCTCCATTCTCCCTTAAGTTGTTTTTGGTGTGCAACACCAAACTTAGCTCCTTGCAATACATGTCAATTATTCAACATTTTTATTGAGAAAGCTATGAAAAGAAAACTACATCAGGTTGGGTTGCCTCCCAACAAGCGCTCTTTTATTGTCACTAGCTTGACATTGGGGCTTTCTTTTATGGTGGTTGAGGATTGTAGTGCCTTAACTTGTCTCCCCTGACTGTGATCCTCCTCTTTGTTCTCTGGTGTTCAATTTCAGCATGTTCCAACGAGAGTATGTTGCTAACATTGTAATAGTCATCAGTCTGTCGGCTTGCTCCCAGTTGTTGATATATCAATTGCACTTTGTCACCTTTGGAAAGCCCCTCTGTTGGAATCTTCCTGTTCTTCTAACCCCTTTTTGTTTTGTTTCTGCGTTTCATCCCTTTTTTTGTTGATCTTTCTTTTATGGCTGTAGACTTACCTTGGGGATTTCTCTCTTCAGTGGCTAATACTCCAATATCCTCTTGGATTTTTTTATCTTTCTGCACAATCTTCTGCCTTGGGATATTGTTGTGAATCACCTTGTCAATTTCCATAGAGTCCCTCCTCCTATTACTAAACTGGGCTTCTGGTAATACTTTCAAAGTGACACTCTTATCATGCATCCTGAGAGTTAGTTCTCCTTGCTCTATGTCTATGATAGCTCTAGCAGTGGCCAAAAATGGCCTTCCCAGTATAATAGAATCACCATCATCCCCATCTGAATCCAGAACCACAAAATCTGCAGGGTATATGAAATTGTCCACCTTGACCAGAAGGTTTTCAATTATACCCCTAGGGTATACTGTTGACTTATCTACTAGCTCTAGAGATATCTGTACTGGTTTAACTTCTTCTATATGCAACTTTTTTACCAAGGAGGATGGTATTAAGTTGATACTTGCTCCTAGATCGCACATTGCTTTAGTGATGGTTAATTCCCCAATGGTGCAAGGTAGCAAAAAGCTCCCTGGGTCCTCAAGCTTAGGAGGAAGTCCTTTTTAAATCAAGGCTCCGCATTCCTCAGTAAGCAGTATAGTTTCTTTCTCATCCCAACTTCTTTTCTTGTTGATAAGCTCCTTCAAAAACTTGGCATACAGAGGCATTTGCTCAAGTGCTTCAGCCAAGGAAATATTGATTTCCAGCTTTTTGAAAGTCTCAAGGAACTTATGAAAATGTTGGTCCTTAGTTTCTTTGTTGAACCTCTGGGGATATGGCAGTGGAGGTGTGACGCTCTTTCCTATTTGCTGCTATCCCTGAGTTACTTCTTTTGAACCGTGTGACTGGTTATCCTTCTCTTTGAGTTTCTCAGTGCTCTTGTTTGGCATCACAACTTGATCCTTGGTTTCATCTGCCTCTGTTTGCTCCTCATCTTCTATTGGCCTTTTGCTGCTCTATGCTTGCTTCTTTGTAATGTCATTATTGCACATCAATGTTTTCCCACTCCTTACTTGTATTGCCTTGCATTCTTCCTTAGGATTTGGAATTGTGCCACTCGACAGAGAGCTTGAAGGTCTCTCAATAGAGATTTGCTTGGATATTTGCCCCATCTGCCTCTCTAGGCTCTTTATGGAGGCTTCATGATTCTTGGTTGTCATTTCCTGGTGTTTCAACAATTTATCCATCAAGGTCTCCAAGTTAGTGAGTCTTTGAGATTCAGGTGATACTTGAGGTGGGTTATGAGATGTGGGTGGTGGATGGTAGGCATTTTGGTTGGTGGGTTGGTTATTGGATTGGTACTGGTTGGGGTTGGGGTAGTTGTTTTGAGTTTTTCTATAGGGGTTCTGGTTAGTTTGCTGCTGGTTGTAGTTTTGGTTGCTTCTTGGGTTGTTTTGGTTCGAGTTCCTCTGCCATGGTTGTTGGTTTTGGGTGTGATTATCTCCCCATCTGAGGTTTGGGTGGTTCTTCTAGGATGGATTGTATGTATCACCATACACTTCATTTGGTCCTTGGTTGTGCATATACTGTACTTGCTCTTGTTGTTGTTCTTCTTGAGTTTCTTCATTTTGCCCCCATGTGGATGATGGTTGGCTTGTGTTAACTGCTGCAACTTGGAGGCTATCAATCCTCTTGGCCATTTGCTCAAATTGTTGTTGAATTTGCTGCTGCATCATCTTGTTTTGAGCCAAGATTGAGTCCACTCCTTCTAGCTCCATTACTTCTCTCCTTTGTGATGGTTGGCGATTTCTTTGGTGAGCAAAGAAATATGGATTGTTGGCCACCATGTCAATAAGATTTTGAGCTTCTTCTGCTGTTTTCATCAGTTGCAATGATCCTCCAGCTGAGTGGTCAAGTGATTCTTGAGCCTTTAGAGTGAGTCCTTCATAGAAGTTCTGTAGCTTGTCCCACTCAGTGAACATTTCTGGTGGACATTTCCTCAGCAGAGCCTTGTATCTCTCCCATGCTTCATACAGATTTTCAACATCCAATTGTGTGAATGTTTGTACCTCAGTTTTTAGCCTGATAACTCTTTGAGGTGGATAGAATTTGGCTAGAAATTTAGTCACCAAATCATCCCAGCTAGTGATGCTTCCTTGAGGAAAAGTTTCAAGCCATTGTGCAGCCTTGTCCCTTAATGAGAACGGGAACAGCAGAAGCTTGTAGGTCTCAGGATTCACGCCATTAGACTTGACAGTGTCACAAATCCTTAAGAAGGTAGATAGATGTTGATTTGGATCCTCCAATGGTCCTCCCCCAAACGAGCAGTTGTTTTGGACCAATGTAATGAGTTGTGGCTTCAATTCAAAGTTATTTGCATTGACATTAGGGGTGAGAATGCTGCTTCCACAATGTCTAGCATTTGCAAAGGTATAGGAGGCCAAAACTCTCCTCTGGGGTGGGTTGTTATTGTTGTTGTCAGCTCCACCAGGTGGATTGGTTGAATGTTCCTCCATATCCTGGAATTCTTCTTCTGATTCCTCTTCTCCAACAATATTTTTCCCTCTTTCAGCTCTTCTTAACCTCCTGAGAGTTCTTTCGTCTTGTTCATGAAAGGTGGGTGTAGTTCTTCTTGTACCTGACATACACGCAGAACATAAGAAACACACAAACCAGTGACACTTCAATCTACTGCTAGAATGAAGTTTAAGTTAGCTTAAGCAAAAATTCAAACAGTTAGTGGGTTAATTGAAAATAAGAGAAACAGAAAATAAAAATGCTAGATCTAGATTACCACCTCACTTAATCATTGTCAATCTAATCAATCCCCAGCAACGGCGCCAAAAACTTGATGGGATCATTCTGTGGAGAAACAAATTTCTCCAAAACACCCAAATCTAACCGGCAAGTGCACCGGGTCGCATCAAGTAATAATAACTCACGGGAGTAAGGTCGATCCTACAGGGATTGAAGGATTGAGCAATTTTAGTTTAGTGGTTGATTTAGTCAAGCGAATCAAGATTTGGTTGAGAGATTTGTGATTTGCAGAATTTAAATTGCATAGAAAGTAAAGGAAATTGGTGAATTGCATGAAATTAAAGAGAACTGGAATTTAAAGTGCTGAATCTTAAAGAGCAAGAAATTAAATGGCAGAAACTTAGAACGCAAGAAATATAAATTGCAGAATCTTAAAGTGCAAGAAATGTAAATGGCTTGAATTGTAAAGGGAATTGGGAGTTGGATTTACAGAAATTAAACAAGGAAAAGTAAATTGCAAACACAGATAAGAAAAGGATGTCTTGAATCGAATCGGATCTTAAAAACAGAATTGTAAATGAGCATGAAAACAGTAAACAGGGAATAGGAAATGGGAAATCCGGATCTCAGGACCCAAGAGACTAGAAAACCAAGTCTAGATCTCAATGCCTACCTAGATCCAACAAGAACAATTGCAAAGGAAATGTAGATTGCAAAGAAAGTAAATGAAAAGCAATTAACCGAAACTGAAATTCAATTAAGCAGAAAATTAAACAAGATCCCAAGGTGAGATTGAAACAGAAGTTCTTCAATTCTCCACCCAAGATCCAAGACAATTGCAATTGAAATTGAAAACAAGAAAACTAAGAGGAAGGGAATTCAATTCTCTTTCCCCAAGACTTAGAAATTTAAAATTCACTCAATCACCAAAACTCTCCAAAAACTCTCTCTGAAAACTCCCAGGAAAAGCTCCCCGAAAAACTTAAATCCTATGCTATTTATGCACTTTCTTCAAATGGTCTTCAAGCCTTCAATTGGGCCTTTGCTCTTGATGGAATTGAGTTGATAGAGGCCTTGGTTGATTGCTCTTGGAGTTTGGAGAAGAACCGAATTAAACCGGGTTGGAATCATGAAAGCTTGAGTAAAAGTTGGAGTAAAAGTTTGAGGCTAACTTTTACTCCAACTTTTCACATCAGCCACCCTTCTTTGCTGATACCAACGTTGGGGCAAAAGTTAGGGGTCTAACTTTTGCTCCAACGTTGGCCTCCCCTTGCACACTCATGGCGCCAACGTTAGCCAAAAAGTTAGGGGCTAACGTTGGCGCAAACCTTTGCTCTCCAGGGTGTGTTTTTCATGCGCCAACGTTAGCCAAAAAGTTAGGGGCTAACGTTGGCGCAAACTTTTGCTCTCCAGGGTGTTGATTTGTGATGCCAAAAGTTAGCCAAAAAGTTTGAGGCTAACTTTTGCTATAACTTTTTTCCTAAAAGTTAGCCAAAAAGTTTGAGGCTAACTTTTGCTCCAGCTTTCTGCCCAAAAGTTAGCCAAAAAGTTTGAGGCTAACTTTTGGTCCAGCTTTTTGCTCCCTGGTTCATTTTCAATTAATCCAAAAGTTTGAGCTAAAGTTTGAGGCAAACTTTTGCTCAAACTTTTTGTCCTCTCTTCCTCCTAGCCATTCCTTCTTGCTTCAACCTTTCTCCAAGCTTTCTTCACCTTTCATTAATCAACCAAACACATCAAAGCTATGCTCAAAATCATGAGATATTCATTCTTTCATAATATGTGACAATTATAGCATAAAACCTCATGAAATTGCATTAATTCATACATGGTTGATTAAATCAAACGAAATATAAAAATCTACCCAATTGGCTTGTTTATGGCTCAAGAAAGTGCATAATTCAATTGAAAACTAAAGAAAAAGGCTAGTGAAACTAGGATAAGATGACTTGTCATCAATCTACCCAGAAGAAATGAAATGCCAGAACAATTCATCTTAGAACTTGAATTATTTGATGTATAGGGGATTGATTTCATGGGACCGTTCCCAACCTCATACTCAAATAAATATATCTTAGTGGCAGTAGAATATGTATCAAAATGTCTAGAAGCCATTGCAACTCCAACAAATGATAATAAGGTGGTGATGAATTTCCTCAGGAAGAATATTTCAGCAGATTTGGGGTACCTAGAGCCCTTATCAGTGATGGAGGAAGCCATTTCTGCAACAGACCATTGGAAAGTCTCCTCTTGAGGTATGGAGTAAAGCACAAGGTTACCACACCCTACCATCCCCAAACAAGTAGACAGACAGATATATCCAACAGAGAACTAAAAAGAATCCAGGAAAAGAAAGTGGAAGCTTCAAGAAAATATTGGTCAAAGAAGTTGGATGATGCTCTTTGGGCATATAAAACAGCCCTCAAAACACCAATAGGGATGTCACCATTTCAATTGGTGTTGGGAAGGCTTATCATCTACCATTGGAGCTTCAAAACAAAGCATTCTGGGCCATCAAGCTGCTAAACTTCGATAATAATACTGCTGGTGAAAGGAGGCTTTTGCAACTGCAAGAATTGGAAGAATTCAGATCCCAAGCCGATGTAAATGCTAAAATTTACAAGGAAAAGGCAAAGGAAAGACATGACCTCAAGTTGGCACCAAGAAGCTTTGAAGAAGGACAGAGAGTGCTTCTCTACAATTCCAAGCTAAAGTTATTTCCAAGGAAGCTAAAGTCAAGGTGGTCAGGACCTTTTCTTGTCACCAAGGTTTCTCCTTATGGACATATAGAAATTATGGAAGAGAAATCACAGGAAACATTGACTGTAAATGAACAAAGACTCAAGTACTATATGGGCGATATGAAGGAAAGGCCTAAGCTGAAATACAGACTCAACTAAGAGAGCTAACCATCAAGCTAGTGACGTTAAAAGAGCGCTTGTTGGGAGGCAACCCAACCAAAGGTAATTTTCTTTTCATACCAAGTCAATAAAAAAGTCAAGAAGACTTCTCTGCATTGCAAGGAGCTAAGTTTGGTGTTGCACACCAAAGAAATTTAGAGATGAATGTGCAACTCTAAGATTGATGTTTCACCATGGGCTTCCTTAAAGAGCACATTGCATTTTTCATCATAAATGGGTAGAAGCTCCAAGCAATCAGAGAAACTACTTGACAAATTTTTAGATTTTCAGTCATAGTTTAACTTCTTAATAAAAGCACTTGCAGTTTCACATGTATGTTCACCTTGCTGCATTTAGAGGTAAGAAAGGAATTAAGTTTGGTGTTCACACACCAACTTAATTTTTGAAAATCACAAGTATACATATAGACTTACCATTTCTCAAGTGCTTGGGGAATAAGCAACTTCCAATAGTTTTGCAGGAAGACAATCAACCCTTCGGGAAAGCTATGCACCATCCTTCAAGGAGAAAGAGAAAACCAAGCTAGGAAGGGTGATGAACAACAAAGATGCCAAAAGGTTGTATTGTCACTTGATTGCCTGTACTTTGAATTGCCGATATCGGAAGTTTACAGATACCCCTGCTAAACAGTATACTTATGTCTAAATTATGTTTGTTTAATTTCTTTAAATAAGTGTTTTAGTCTAAGTGTCTGGGTGAATTTCACTTGCTTGAATGAATGTTTGTTCCTGATGCCAGGGCATTTTGGCCAGTTTCACTGACCTTTTCTTTATGGTTTTAAGGTAGTTTCACGCATTTTCTTAAGAAATAAGCAAGTTTTGGGAAAATAATCACTTACATCTTTATTCAAGCAAACATTGTGAATTTTACATGATTTCATGAGAATTATGCATGAATTAAAAGACAAATTGAATGATGCATGTCTCATAACTTGGATCAGAGCTTTGATGCACTTTATTGCTTGATTTTAGGATAAAGAAAGCAAGGAAGAACCACGTTAGCAGCCACGTTAGTCTAGCTAACGTGACCACTAACGTGACCACTAACGTGGAATGAAGGCTAGCTTACAACGTTAATGAGAAAAGTGATTGCCAATAACGCCTTTGTGAGCCATCATAGCCCACGTTAGTTGCCACGTTAACTATGTTAACGTGGAAGCTAACGTAGAAGAGAAGTAGAACTCCAAAGTTAGTGGTAAAAGTAAGTGCCACTAACGTTCCAAAAGGGACAATTGGCCATGTTAAGAGCCACATTAACTTAGTGACACTCACCTTTGTCACTAACATTGGACTAAGCCCATATTGGATACGTTAAAAGCCACGTTAACCTAGTTAACGTGGACTTTAATGTAGAGGGAGCAAGAATCACCAACGTTATTGACACTTAACTTTGTCACTAACGTTGGATTGAGCCACTATGAGCCACGTTAGTTGCCACGTTAATTACATTAATGCGGAAGCTAACGTGGAGAAGAGGGATGATGAGCCAATGTTAGTGACACTCACCTTTGTCACTAACGTTGGAGATGGCTATCAATACCACGTTAGAAGTCACGTTAACTTAGTTAACGTGAACTCTAACGTGGGAAGTACGGGCGTTCTGAAGCGTTAGTGACAAAGGTAAGTGTCACTAACGCTCTCGAAGATTTGGCAAGCCTACGTTAAAGGCCACGTTAACTATTCTAACGTGAACTCTAACGTAGGGAGAAAGGGGTACTCTCAACGTTATTGAAAAAAGTAAACCCCAGTAACGTTTGCAAAGGGCCAAGGGTCAACGTTAGTGGTCACGTTAGTGCCACTAACGTTGAAGTTAACGTGGACCACTTTGGGTTAGGAACGTTAGTGAAAAAGGTGATTGTCACTAACGTTCTCAACCCCACATTTTCACTTAACATTAACACCCCTAACGCCCTAAGCTAAAGTCCCTGCCTACTTCACACTTTCTCTGCAAGTAAAGCTGAGCCCACTGAAGAAGATAACTGCTTCAACTCAAGATCCAAAGGCCTATATTCAAGACTTGAAGAGCCAACTAGAAGATCAGAAGAGTAGTATAAATAGGGAAAGCTTTGAACTAGAAAAGGGGCTTTTGGCATTATTAGAATTACTCTCTGTATTTTACTTTCTCTGCACTTCTAGTTTAACTTTCAGAATGTACTCTCCATCTTTGCTTTCCATTCCCAGAGCTATGAACAACTAAACCCCTTTCATTGGGTTAGGGAGCTCTGTTGTAATTTGATGGATCATTAATAGCTTTCATAATCCTTCTTCTTTATTTTCTCTTTATTTTACTAGAAAGCTTTCAATCTTCATCCAATTGAGTAGTTATCTTGGAAAAAAAGCTATTCATACTTGGATCTCTTCTGAACCTTGGAAAAGGGATGAAGAGATCATGCTAGAAATGTTTTCTCATGTTGGACCAAATTGGGGTTTGGGCGGATATGGTGACATATAATTCTCCCAATACTTTGATTTGGAAATACATGTGGTATAATCAGTGACCAAACTTCATCTCTTCTCATGAGCAATTAGACCAAGGAATTGGCTATTGATCTGATTTAAGAGATTGAATTACCAAGGAATTGGAATTCAATCACTTAAGATTGCCAAGGAGATTAATGAATGCATTGATTGAGGAAGAGATGAAAATGAACTTGATCCGGAGAATGCAACATCTCCTAAGCCCAATGAATTCCCCATTTCTGATCTTACCCATTATCTTTACTTATTGCCATTTACTTTCATGCTAAACTTCCCTTCCCCATTTAAGATTCTGCACTTTACATCCCGTCATTTATTTTCTGCTATTTACTTTCCCGCCATTTAATTTCCTGCAATTCTCAACTCACTTTCTGCTTAGCTCAACTAGAACGTTCTTCCAATTAAAGTTGCTTGACCAATCAATCCCTGTGGGATTCGACCTCACTCTACTATGAGTTTTTACTTGACGACAATTCGGTATACTTGCTGAAAGAAATTTGTTGAGAGACAAGTTTCCGTGCATGAAGTTTATGGCGCCGATGCTGGGGATTGATTTTGTATCAATAATGATTAAATTGGTGGATAACTAGATTGAGCATTTGTTTTTATTTTGTTTGATTTAAGTTCATTTGAGTAATTTACTTTCTGTTTAGCTATTTTCTTCCCTTTATTAGTTGTTTACAATTCAGTCACTAACACACTAACTGTTTGATATATTACATCACTCACACTAACAGCATTTCTGTAGAAATTACTGTCTGCATCTATCTCTCTTGCTTTTGCTTTGTTGGTTGTATGACAGGTAGAAGAAGCGGTGCTTCAACTTCCTTTGATTCTGAACCTGAGAGGACCTTCCTTAGATTAAGGAGGGAAGCAAGAGGAAAGAGAGTAGTTCATGCTGAGGAAGAGGAAGAGTACTTTAAACCAGACATAGAGGAGAATATGGAGAACTATCATGAAGAAGAGGCTCACAACCATGGCAGAGAAGGTCCAGCGCATCAGGCTGGACAAGAGAGAAGAGTTCTGGGTTCTTACATCAACCCAAACCCAGGAAACTATGGAAGTAGCATCCAAAGGCCAACCATACATGCCAACAACTTTGAACTAAAGCCACAGCTCATCACCCTTGTTCAGAACAATTGTTCATTCAGAGGAAGTGTCCAAGAAGACCCCAATTAACATCTAACCACCTTCCTGTGGATATGCGATACTGTGAAGTCTAATAGTGTTCATCCTGACACCTATAGACTACTTCTGTTTCCCTTCTCACTCAAGGACAAAGCATCTAAATGGCTGGAATCCTTTCCAAAGGAGAGTTTAGAAACCTGGGAAGATGTGGTGAACAAGTTCTTGGCAAGATTCTATCCTCCTCAACAGATCAACAGGTTGAGAGCTGAAGTACAAACATTCAGGAAGCAGGATGGTGAGACTCTATATGAAGCATGGGAGAGGTTTAAAGACTTGACAAGAAGATGCCCACCAGATATGTTCAATGAATGGGTGCAGTTGAACATCTTCTATGAAGGCCTTTCGTATGAACCAAAGAAGGCAGTAGACCACTCATCCGGGGGATCTCTGAACAAGAAGAAGACCATTGAAGAAGCCATAGATGTCATTGAGACTATAACAGAGAATGACTACTTCTATGCTTCTGAAAGAGGCAATACTAGAAGAGTGATGGAGCTGAACAATGTGGATGCACTGCTAGCTCAAAACAAGATGATTACCAAGCAATTAGCTGACCTCACCAAGAAGATGGAGAGGAATCAAGTAGCAGCAATCACCACTTCAATAGTAACCCATGAAGGAGTGAATGAAGAAGCAGAGGGTAATCAGGAACAAGCCAACTACATTGGGAATTCACCTAGGCAGAACCATGACCTATACTCCAAAACGTATAATCCTGGTTGGAGGAACCACCCAAACTTTGGGTGGGGAAATCAACAAGACCAAGGCCAAGATCAGAGACGCCACAACCCCAACAACAATGCAACTCACCAACACTCCACACAGAGGTCATACCAACACCCACCCAATAACACTTCTCAACATCCATACCAAAGTCAAAATGGCCCTTCTCATCCTTCGAATCTCAACTCTCCATCATTGGAAGAAAGACTATCAAGGATTGAGACTCTACTTGAAGGCATATGCAAGGAGATTCAAGATAACAAAGTGTTCAAAGAGGAGGTGCGAGCCAATATCAAGAATCAGGGAGACACCATCAAGAGGCTGGAAATTCAAGTGGGATACCTATCTGAGAAGATTCCCAAACCTACTGATAGCTTCCTAAGTGACACAGAGAAAAATCCGAGAGGTGAAGCAAAGAAAGTCAGATGGGAAGATTGTAAGATGGTTACTATAAGTGATAAGGATACTGAGGAAGAGCCGAACAAACCATCAGAACAACCTAAAGATACATCAGCAGGAAAGCAGAAAGAGAATCATCAAGAAACCACAATTACACAGAAGGAGCTGCTGAGACTCTATGCACCCTTTCCCTAATTACTCAATGGTGGTGTAGAGAAGAGAATATACTCAAGGTTTCTTGACATATTTGCATATCTCCATATAAAAATACCATTCATCAAGGCCCTCCAACAAATGCCCTCATACATTAAGTACATGAAGGAGCTGCTGACTAGAAAAAGCTCACTCAAGGGAGGACAAACCATAGTGATGAATAAGGAGTGCAGTGCTCTCATTCAACCAGAGCTGCCTACAAAAAGGAAGGACCCAGGGAGTTTTCACATCCCCTGTACCATAGGAGAAAAAAGGTTTGATAAAGGACTCTGTGATCCGGGAGCCAGCATCAACTTAATGCCTTTATCCCTTATGAAGAGGCTGCAAATCAATGAGCTGATGCCCACAGACGTAGTCATCAGGCTGGCGGACAAAACTAAAAAACAAGCAATAGGAGTGGTTGAAAACGTGCTGGTGAAGGTTGGGAACTACTTTCTTCCCACAGACTTTGTCATATTGGAAATGGAAGAAAGTCATCTTCACCCAATCATATTCGGAAGACCATTCTTAGCTACAGCCAGAGCGCTCTTAGATGTGGAGCGAGGAGAGCTAATACTGAGGGTACATGATGAACAACTCACCTTCAATGTCTTCAAACCCTCACAAGAAGCAAGTCAGGAAGGCAAGGAACTAAGGACAGAGCATGACAGAACGATGATGGGAGAAACAAGCATTGAGGCACAAGCTGTACACTCAGGGATTCCTTTGGGTGATGAACAAAATATTCAGCAGCTGTCACAGCTAAAGGAAACTCAAGTGGAGCCAAAACCACCAGAATCATATGGGACCAGCAACAAAATCCCCCTATGAAAAGAGACCACAAAGAGCAGGATAACAGCAAGAGAAACAAAGAAGAAGATACCAAGGAGATGGAGGAATGAAAAGATCCCTACAGAAGATTTCTCTTCAGGGGATAAAGTGATCTCAGCTTACTTCCTAGATATCCCACCTCATCTCCCCACCATCCCATCTCAGTTACCTAAGGTTTTCACCATCAACAAAGTTCTCTCCCTAGAACATGTAGAGATCATTGATGAAGCCAATGGAGATAGGTTTATTACAAGGGGGGAAGATTTGAAGCATTACCAACCACCCTGACAAAGGAAGAACGTCAAGCTGGTGACGCTAAAGAAGCACTTCATGGGAGGCAACCCATGTTTTACATGCTTTTAAAGTAGTTAATAAAGCAAGGTTCATGGATCACAAATCAACTTTGACATATCCTTGAATAAATCCTTTTATGCAACATATAGTGAAGAACAAGTTTGGTGTTCAAGGCACACTAAGAGGACATGAATACAGCTCATAGCATGTCACTCTTAGCACCTTCAACAAATCATCTTACACCACATTGCCACAAACTAAGTTTGGTGTCACCAAGGTTGCATACATGAAAATTTAATTAGTCAGTTGGTTTGCATTTGTGAATAGCACTTAGTAGTTGACAACAACAATTTTAAAAAAGTAGTTACTCTTTCTTGTCTTTTAAATTTTGCCGCCACTTTCCACAAGTTTTCTTTTAATCAGATTTCTTTTATTTTGAAGGAGAATTGATGGGGGCAATTGAAGGGTTCGGCCACCACAAAAAGAGAAGATTATACACGTGTCTCCAGAGGGATTGCATTGGAAATTATTACCATGCAACATTGGAAGGAGAACAATCTTGGAAACTGAACCAACCCCATCATAAAGTTGATGATCCTTGTGCTCATCCCATGTAAAACCCCATCCGTCCATCACACAACCACCCCATCAATCCACACCTTTCGTTTACTCATCATTTTCCTATATAAGTGATTCCTAGTCCGTACTTCCCTTCACATTCCAGCAACCACTTCTTCAAACTTCTCACTCTCAAAGTACAATTCTCCAAGCTACACCCTATCCAAACCCAACCGAATTCCACCACTCATCACTAACCTCAACACCTTCACTTTTCAAAAATCATTCATGGCACCATCAAGCTCTAAGAGGCAAAAGAGAAAGGAACCGGTAGAGAGCAGCCCTTTTGATGAAGGGAAATTCAAAACTGCATTCCATGAACATGAATTTGAACGGATAAAGCTCAAAAAGATATTGCCTGAGTTAACATTCCAGTTCAACGAAGATGAATGCCCACAGATTCGAGAGAAGATCGAACAAAGGGGTTGGCAAAGGCTCACGAACCCAGAAGCAAAGATAAATGCAAACCTCATCAAAGAATTCTATGCAAATGTGGTCAGAGAAGACAAAACCAAGGCCCTCACCTTCAAAAGTTACGTGAGAGGAACAGAGGTGGACTTCAACCCCAATGCCATAACAAGGGTTCTTCAGCTGAAATCACCACATTTTGATGAGCCCAGTTACCACGTGAGAATAAGTAACGGCCCCGACAATGATGAACTTGAAGAAATTGTGAATGATATGTGTGTTATAGGATCTGACTGGAAAAGGTATTCAGATAGAAGACCTCGGTTCATCAGGAGAGGAGACCTCATCCCGGAAGCCAAGGGATGGTTTGAACTTGTGAAGAGATCTATCCTCCCAGCTGCAAACAATTCTGAGGTCAACATTACTCGAGCTACTATGGTACACTACTTAGTAAAGGTGGAGGCATCAATGTGAACGAAATTATAGCTGAGGGGATTCAAGAATCAGCCGAGAAGAATGATCCAGGTGCTAGACTTTGGTTCCCCAGCACCATCCTTAGGCTGTGTATGAAAGCCAAGGTAGTCTTCGAGGACAGCAATCTAACTTGGGTAAACCCTGGAAGGATGGTTACACTCCATCGTATAACATATGTGACACCCGCCCAACAACAAAGAAGGCCTCAAATGGGGAGAAGAACACCACAAGAAGAACCTCACCAAGAAGAACCTCAACAAGAAGAATATCAGCAAGAAGAGTACTATGATCCAACTAACATCAACTTGAATCACATTCATGGAGCCATTGAGGAGCTAGTGAGGAGTTATACGGAGGGACAAGAATAACAACTGCACATTAAAGCCCAAAGGATAGATCGTCAAGAAGAACTGCTTTCTAATTGGATGAATCAACAAGGGGAGTGGCAGAAACAGCAAATGGAACACTACTCCCAGCTCACTCAAGCCATCAATCAAGTGACTGAAAGGTAAGAGCATCAAGACAAATGCCTTCAAGAACTCAATCAACGACAGCTAGCTCAGACGAAGGCATTCAATGAGTTCAGCGTACTGAATGAAGGATGAAAACTACATAGGGAGGAGTTCAACATAAACACTCAAGCCAAGTTGAACAATATGTCTAGTCATATGCATAATCTACACTCTGCAATCCCTAGGTATGATGAGGTCCAAAAAGATCTCACAGAATAAGAGGAAAGGAAGGTGAAACAGCAGAAGGAAACATTGAAAAAGAAGATGGAAGATGCTGGCTTCTGGAAGAAGTTGATTGGAAAAAGCAAGGGAAGTGGGAGTGCAAGCACTCAAGAAAAACACAAGGAGGACAAACAGGAAGGAGAGCATGAGCACCCCCAAGAGTAAAAGGTGGTGGAGTTCCCTCATTGTTCCATCTTTCTATTTCAAGTTTTTTTTTTTTTAAATAAGGAAAATCATGTATGAAATAGAACATGCTTCCATAGTAGCTTTGGAATTTTCAATTCTGTCTTTAAGTTTGCTTTTGCCTAGGTCTATGCTTGCTAGTCAAATTGCCTGCCTTCATTTTCATCTTGCTTATTGTATGCTTGTGCTTTTAAGTCCAATAAAAAGAGATGTTATAAAAGACCAGAGTGATGTTCAAGTTGTGGAGTAGGTCCTTAAATTTGTGGTGTAGTAATCACTTAGCTAAGTTGGTTCACCAACAAGGTGGGAAGGCAACTATCTGTCTTGAATCATATACTTGAAACACACCCCATGAGACTAGCTAAATAATAAGATCCTAATAAGAAAAAGAAAAAAACAATAAGGGTTTAAAAAAGAAAGAAAAGTTAATAAAGAATAAGGCTAGGCACCAAGGGCTTGAAACTTGAGGGATGTGTCTGTGGTGCTCTTGTACCAAGGATCTGCTTGGATGAATAAGTTCTTAGGAGTGCTTCATCGCTTGGTAACTTGGGTTAACTAACCCGGGATTATCAACTGAAAATCCACTATCAAGAGCAACCTTGCTACAGAACATCTAGTAACCCAATGAGGTGCTGGACACCAAGACCTCAAGGAAAGAAAATAACAAACCATGTGCCTGTGGTGTGCATGTATGGGGGAGAGAGACTTGAGGGAGTAAGTCCTTAGGTGTGTTTCAACACCTAGCACCTTGAACCAACTAGTTTGGGAGTGTTGGCTGAAAGCTTATCTTAAAGAGTCACCCCCTCACAGAACACTTAGCCTAAGGAAGAAATAAACCTTGGAAAGACAAAGGGATCAATAAATAAAAGTCTCAAAGGGTGCAATCAAGTGAGTATTCCAAGGCATGATAAAGGTCTGAAAGCCAATAAAGGAATGAACCTAAGTTGCTATGCATGAAACCCCATAAAACCAAGAACATGACTTCCACAATAATGATTCATTCCTCTTGTCATTTCATTCATCATTCTCTTGTTCTAGTACTTGCTTAGGGATAAGCAAGCTTTAAGTTTGGTGTTGTGATGCCAGGGCATTTTGGCCAGTTTCACTGGCCTTTTCTTTATGGTTTTAAGGTAGTTTCATGCATTTTCTTAGGAAATAAGCAAGTTTTGGGTTAATAATCACTTACATCTTGATTCAACCAAACATTGTGAATTTTACATGATTTCATGAGAATTATGCATGAATTAAAGGACAAATTGAATGATGCATGTCTCATAACTTGGATCAGAGCTTTGATGCACTTTATTGCTTGATTTCAGGATAAAGGAAGCAAGGAAGAACCACGTTAGCAGCCACGTTAGTCTAGCTAACGTGACCACTAACGTGGAATGAAGGCTAGCTTGCAACGTTAATGAGAAAAGTGATTGCCAATAACGCCTTCGTGAGCCGTCATAGCCCACGTTAGTTGCCACGTTAACTATGTTAACGTGGAAGAGAAATAGAACTCCAACGTTAGTGGTAAAAGTAAGTGTTACTAACGTTCCAAAAGGGGCAATTGGCCACGTTAAGAGCCACATTAACTTAGTTAACGTGAGCTCTAACGTGGAAGAAGAAGATGATGCCAACGTTAGTGACACTCACCTTTGTCACTAACGTTGGACTAAGCCCATATTGGCTACGTTAAAAGCCACGTTAACCTAGTTAACGTGGACTCTAACGTAGAGGGAGCAAGAATCACCAACGTTAGTGACACTCACCTTTGTCACTAACATTAGATTGAGCCACTATGAGCCACATTAGTTGCCACGTTAATTACATTAACGTGGAAGCTAACATGGAGAAGAGGGATGATGAGCCAACATTAGTGACACTCACCTTTGTCACTAACGTTGGAGATGGCTATCAATACCACGTTAGAAGTCACGTTAACTTAGTTAACGTGAACTCTAACGTGGGAAGTAGGGGCGTTCTGAAGCGTTAGTAACAAAGGTAAGTGTCACTAACGCTCTCGAAGATTTGGCAATCCTACGTTAAAGGCCACGTTAACTATTCTAACGTGAACTCTAACGTAGGGAGAAAGGGGTACTCTCAACGTTATTAAAAAAGGTAAACCCCAGTAACGTTTACGAAGGGCCAAGGGTCAACGTTAGTGGTCACGTTAGTGCCACTAACGTTGAAGTTAACGTGGACCACTTTGGGTTAGGAACCTTAGTGAAAAAGGTGATTGTCACTAACATTCTCAACCCCACATTTTCACTTAACGTTAACACCACTACCGCCCTAAGCTAAAGTCCCTGCCTACTTAACACTTTCTCTGCAAGTAAAGCTGAGCCCACTGAAGAAGATAACTGCTTTAACTCAAGATCCAAAGGCCCATATCCAAGACTTGAAGAGCCAACTAGAAGATCAGAAGAGTAGTATAAATAGGGAGAGCTTTGAACTAGAAAAGGGGCTTTTGGCATTATTAGAATTACTCTCTATATTTTACTTTCTCTGCACTTCTAGTTTAACTTTCAGAATGTACTCTCCATCTTTGCTTTCCATTCCCAGAGCTATGAACAACTAAACCCCTTTCATTGGGTTAGGGAGCTCTGTTGTAATTTGATGGATCAATAATAGTTTTCATAATCCTTCTTCTTTCTTTTCTCTTGATTTTACTAGAAAGCTTTCAATCTTCATCCAATTGAGTAGTTATCTTGAAAAAGAAGCTATTCATATTTGGATCTCTTCTGAACCTTGGAAAAGGGATGAAGAGATCATGCTAGAAATGTTTTCTCATGTTGGACCAAATTGGGGTTTGGGCGGATATGGTGACATATAATTCTCCCAATACTTTGATTTGGAAATACATGTGGTATAATCAGTGACCACACTTCATCTCTTCTCATGAGCAATTAGACCAAGGAATTGGCTATTGATCTGATTTGAGAGATTGAATTACCAAGGAATTGGAATTCAATCACTTAAGATTGCCAAGGAGATCAATGAATGCATTGATTGAGGAAGAGATGAAAATGAACTTGATCCGAAGAATGCAACATCTCCTAAGCCCAATGAATTCCCCATTTCTTATCTTACCCATTCTCTTTACTTATTGCCATTTACTTTCATGCTAAACTTCCCTTCCCCATTTAAGATTCTGCACTTTACTTCCCGTCATTTATTTTCTGCTATTTACTTTCCCGCCATTTAATTTCCTGCAATTCTCAACTCACTTTCTGGTTAGCTCAACTAGAACATTCTTCCAGTTAAAGTTGCTTGACCAATCAATCCCTGTGGGATTTGACCTCACTCTACTGTGACTTTTTTACTTGACGACAATTCGGTATACTTGCCGAAGGAAATTTGTTGAGAGACAAGTTTCCGTGCATTAGTTCCCTTATTTTAATAAAATAAAAGAAATGATTGAACAGAAGTGAATTGGTTCTATTTAGTAAGGAATAAAATAAAGATTAAGTGGTGGTATGTATGTCTGATTATGTAGTTAGCTCACTAATGATGAATAATGTAACAACCCTGATTTTTGAGTACGTGAGATCTTTTCTGAAAGTACGAATTTCTCCAGAAGAACATTAAAGGGAGAACCTCTGCTATATCATCAAGCATCTCAATCCTTATTGTCATTATGTCATCCTTAAGCTAGAACCTCTTCTGAGGCAAGCTCGATAATGCAATCACGAAAAACCTAGTTTTTGAACCGTATCTGTTAGGAGTTTTGATTCTGTTTTTGGTAAATAGTCTTAGTTTGACGAACCGAACTCGATTCATGAGAGAAGAGAGATAATAGTATAATATTATCATTATATGAGTATTAGAAGCTTTTTGAATAATATTATAAGGTTACCTGGTCAGTTTTAGTTAAAAATAGAAAATCGGTTTAACCGGGTTCATAGTTTACTGGTGCAGCTTAGCACCAGCACTCTCTGATGACTTTAGCAATGCTAAGGCCTTATTATACATATTTTATTCTCATAATAAATATGTTACTAGTGTCATTTATGCTAGTAACTCAGAAAATAATTTTTAGAGATGTTTTCACGAGTGTTCCGATACATCTAGTTTTAGTAGTTATACACCTGAGATATTTTAATATTATTTTAATCCACCTCCAAGCCAACCAATCACAACTCACCCTATACCCCCAAAACCCCCAAGGCTGGCTCATTTTCACTTTGTGGCCGAAAATAGGAGGAGAGAAAAAGAGAGAAAAGTTCTTAGTTCTAAATCTTCAAAGCTTGATTTCTTCTGAACTAAAACTCAAATCAAAATTCCAATCCGACCAAAATGATCCTCTCTTCTTTCTCTACATGATCATATGACTTATCAAGGCTGGAATCAAGGTGAGTTGGCTGCACCATCTCCCTTTTGATTTGGTTTTAAGGAAACATGCTTAAATATGTGTTTTCTTGATGTTCTTCCTTAGGAATCATGCTTAACTTGACTTGAGGGCCAAGAAACATGACTTTCCGAAAGTATAAGGTTAGAAATCACCTCTTAACGTGCTGAGGGTGATTTGGTTAGTTGAGGGTTTTTGGATGTAAAGTTGTTCTTGATGTGATTTAGGAGGAAAAAGTGCTAAAGGACCACCTGAAAGTCTAACTGAATTAGGAGCAGCAAAACCAGGTAGGGTGTAACGAAATTAATCTTGATTATTTGTGTTTGAGTTGTGTGAATGTTGTATGATTTGGCTGTGCTAAAAATTGGTTGCATATATGATTGATTTTTGGTAAAAATTTGGTAAAATTTTGATGAAATTTGATGAAATTTAAGCTTTAAGTTTATGTTCTTGGAGCTGCTGGAAAATGAAACCCTAGGCCCTAAATTGGGGTTCAATTTGTGTTGAAATCATGTGGAAAAGATTGTGTTTTAGTGGCTGGGAATTTATTACGAATTATAGTAAAAATCAGTTGCTGAAAAAACTGAAAAACGGGTAAAAACAGAGAAAGAATCTAAAAAATTTATGAAGAACACGAAGAACACTTGGAGTGTGATGAAGAACATGGAAGAACAGGCTTTAGATCTTTAAAAGGGCAAGGAAATAAAAATTTTGGTGTTTAAGGGGTTATTTGGTAGTTTCCAAAAGTTAGGGTGGTTAAAGTAGAAATATTAAAAGTTACGGGTGGTAAAAAGTGAATTTTAAAGGTAAAAAGTAAAAGGTAAGTTAATTTTCGAAAAATTAATAATAAAATAATAAATAATAATAAAATATTAAATAATAATATTTAATTAAAAATAATATTTTAATAAAAATAATTAAATAATGCGGAAAAGGCAGTTTTCTGTAAAAGCTTTAGAAAGACAACTTTAAGCGCATAATCTCATAATTACCTTTATAAAACACTTAGGGAGTGGTAAAAACATATTAGTGACGAAAAGATAAATAAAAGATAAAAATTTGAAGAAAACATAAAAATCGAAGAAAAAGTCTATAAAGTTTTAATGATAGAAAAACAGACAGAGACTAGTGAACAAACTAGGGCAACATAGTTAGTCTTTGAGTTGCGACTAGGATTAGGTATTATATGAAAAGATAAACTGTTTCAGTATAGACTTAATGAACCTATACTTGGGACAGGCTAACTATTGATACCGAAATTTACATAAGCTTTAAATACATACGTTAAGCAGAGCAATCAGAGCAGAGTAGAGAAACACAGAAAACAGAGTAACCAGAGTAAAGTAAAGAGATAAAGAGAAAAAGAGTAATACAGATACAGATGGAAAGAGTAATCAGAGAAGAGAAAAGAGATACAGAGAACAGAGTAACCAGAGCAGAGTAAAGAGATACAGAGAAAAGAGAAACCAGAACAGAGTAAAGAGATATAAAGAGAAGAGTAATATGATAAAGAGATATTTATATATATATATTAGTTGCTTGATGCAACCCAGAGCTATATTTATATATATATATTAGTTGCTTGACGCAACCCAGAGCTATATTGAATAAATATTAGTTACTTGATGCAACCCAGAGTTTCTGTAGGGATACTAAGTTACCTACAACCATTTTTCGATTCCCTAGAGCAGAGCAGAGTTTCCTGCATTAAGCAGAGGCCATCTCAAATGAGCGGCTATTACCATCCTTTAGGAACGAAAAATCGTATCTGGGAAATCGGGATTACTCGTGACCGGATAAATGTCGGGATTGCGGGCAGCTAATCGACACATGAGCTTATGGCCTACGCTAGGGCTAGACATGCATCATTCTTGTCTGCGCATCATTCTCTGTTGCATTCTTTTCTGTGTGTGATCTATTTTCCTATGTTTGTTTGCTTGTATGCTATTTCTGTGTTACATTTTCTTGTATTCTTTTGTTTGTGTTATGCTTTCTGTTGTCTCTACTTTCTCTTTCTATCTTTATCTTCTGTTTACTGCTTCGCTACATTCTGTTATTCGTCTACTAATCGACACTGTGTAAATGAACGTAACTAATAACCCCGACCTTACTAAGGACTCCCCAGTTCTTACCCCCTTCTCTCCCTTCCTCCCATTCAGATGGAAACGGGCGTGATATTCTATGAAGTTGAAGACCTATATATTTACGAGGATCCAGTGTACTATAGTTACTACATTCTGAGTGCGGAGCTTCGTATGAGACGTTATACGTTCCAAAACCGTCCCTTCCAACATCCTTTGTATAGTTTGCTTTTTGATTCTGATGCTCCCTACGACTTTTCCTTATCCTGGTTACACCCTGACGCACCTGGATATCCTTTTCCCGATGATCACGGACACTCTATACCAGCTTAACCATTGAATGAGGTGGCACCTGAGCCTATCATTCCTGATGAGTCTGAGTTAGCTGGTGACTACGTACCTATGATTCCACTAGAGTGGGACTTTCCCCTGAGCCGTTATCAGACTTTCCACATCCTGATGAGCCGGCACTATCGGACGACGGGATAGCTCCGATATATGCGAACGCACCTGTGCTCGCGAATGGTTTTGTACATAGTGACAGCAGTGTTTCTGGTGGATCTGAGGGTATGGCTGTAGCTGCGGACAATAAGGAGGAAGAGGATCCTGAAATATAGATAAAGCAGGATGAGGAGATGGGCCAGCCTCATGACGATCTTCCGAATGGCCACGTGTAGATATAGTCTGACAGCAGTAGGGGCATTCTTTTGATGACACTCTAGTCTAACATTATCTGTTAGTTAGTCTCTCATTTGTGTTAGTACACCCGAGAGCTAGGAGCTGTAGAGTGGTTAGGCTAGCCTGGGCGCCAGTTTAGCGGCTTTTTCTATAGGCCAGGCCCTGGGAGTGTCATGTATATATTATCTACGTAGGTTGAAGAGGATGTAAACTGATTTGATCTTGCGTAAAAGCTACATGTTTTGTTATAGTGTACATGATGTATATTATCTGCTATATTTTTATATTTCTCTAAGCTTGCTTTTATTGCTCTCAATGTATGCTTGTTTATTTTTACATTATCATCCGCAGCGAATAAAAAAAAGTTACTCATAAAATTGGCAACATTCTAACAAGGCACAGGCTCATATGTTAAATAATAGATAATAGTTAGGAAGGACAAGTTAGTAACACTTAGCTTCTTGTATGACCATGGCATACTGGGAGTTGGGTCGTTACAAATAAAAAATAGAATGTCCCTCTTTAATGTAAACTTGATGCTGTCTATGAATCTTAGCAATTAGAAATCCTTGGAAGAAAGAAAACAAATAAAAAGAAAGAAAAAAAGAAAAGCCAAAAGTGGCAACAAAAATAGAAGAAACAAAGAACAAGGCTAGACACCAATAGCTTGGATCTTAAGACATATGCCTGTGATGTCTTTGTACTAGGATCTACTTAGATGACTAGGTTCTATGGAGTGCTTTAACACTTGGTAACTTAGGCTAACTAATCCGGGATTATCAACGAAAAGTTCATTATCAAGAGCAACGTAGTTACAAGGCATTTAGTAACCCAAAATGGTGCTGGGCACCAATGTCTTAAGAAGAATTCTAAGCCAAGTGTCTGTGGTGAATATGTGTTGAGTGAAAATAAGATAAGAAGCTCCTACCACACAAGACACTAAGCTACAAGTGAAAAATAAGTTCAGAGAAAAAGAAAAATAAAGAAAAACAAACCAAGGATGAATAATAAGAGGTCATAGCAGTGTTTTGGTTGATGCTTAAAGGGACACCTCTCACCTAAGAGTCAATAAAAGTGAGCTGCAACATTCTCTGCATAAAACCCCATGAATCCAATTCAATTACTTGCTCATATAGATATGTATTACCTACTATTTCATTCATTCTTCTCATAATTCCTTGCTTGCTTGGGGACAAGCAAGATTTAAGTTTGGTGTTGTGATGTCAAGGCATCTTAGGCTAGTTTCACTAGCATTTTTCTTTTGTTTTTAGTAGATTTTATACACTTTCTTGTGCTATAAGTAAGCATTTGGATTAAAAGTTCATGTGCGGCTAAATTAATGCATTTTCATGAGATTTTGGCCACAATTACTTGTGCTAAGAATGATGCAAATTCTCATGACTTTAGCAAAGATTTGATGCATATATGAGATGATGATAGGTGAAGAGAAGCATGGAAATTCAAGGAAAAATGGCTATGGAATGAAGAAAGGGAAACAACGTTGGTGGCTAAGTTGGCTCACCAACGTTACCTCAAACGTGGGGAGAAGGGCTACAACATCTAAACCTGCTGGTGCCAACGTTGGAGGGAGCGTTGGATCACCAACGTCACCTCCAACGTCTTCAAGGGTGCTTAATTCTGGACTTGTGAAAATCACCATGTGTGCGTGCGCATAGCATAGTGTGCGTACGCAGAAGAAGAGAAATCCAGAAGTGTGCGCACGCACAAGGCAGTGTGCGCACGCACGAGTAGCAATGTTAGAGGCAACATTGCCAGCCCAACGCTGGGTCAATCGTCCACGATAGATGAACAAAACTGGAGCTGGGAGTTCTGCTATGTGTGCATACGCACAGCACGGTGTGTGCCCGCACAAAATGAAAAAAGGAAAGTGTGTGCACGCATAGAGCAGTGTGCTGACGCACAGGTCCTAGCATTTGCAGTAACGTTTGCACCCCAACGCTTGGTCCAACGTCTTCGATAGCTCTCAAAAATTCAAGCTGCGCAAAAAGCCTAGTGTGCGTGGGCATGACATGGTGTGCGCACGCACAGGTAGAAAAACTCAGAAGTGTCCGCACGCACAAGGCATTATGTGTACGCACTGGTCAGCAGCGTTGAATGTAATGTTGGATCCCCAACGTTGAGGCAAACGTCAATACCAGCAGCTTCAGCATTTGGGCAGAATCATTAATTAACCAACATCCATCTTCAATACCATGATGAGCCACTTGAATCTGCTTCAACAAAAGGCCAAGGCCCACATCCAAGCTTGAGAGACCAATTGAAGAAAGTGTATAAATAGCTTAGAGTTTAAGTTGGAAAAGAAGGGGGGCTGATAGATTGTACTGAAACTCTGCCCAATTTTCTGTTTCTGCACTTTTTTAATTCTGCAATGTATTTTCCAATTCTGTTTTCCATTTTGAGAGCTATAAACAACTAAACCCCTTTCATTGGGTTAGGGAGCTCTATTGTAATTTAATGGATCAATAACATTTTTCATGTTCTTCTTCTTTCTTTCCTCTTGACTTTTGTTAGAAAGCTTTCGATCTTAATTCAATTGGATAGTTGTCTTGACAGAGAAGCTATCCATAATTCCTCAGATCCCTGAGAGATGGATGAGGAATTCAGGCTAGAATTGCTTTCTCATAGTGTATTAGATCGGGGTTTGGATGGATACTGTGACATTTAATCCTACCAACACTTGGATCTATGAATTTGTGTGGTCTAATTAGTGACCGAACTTCAACTCTTCCCATGAGCAATTAAATCAAGACATTGGGCATTTGTTCATGCTTAGAGAGATTAGTGAGCCAAGACATTGGGATCCACTCATCTAAGATTGCCAATCAAAGTCAATGAATGCATTGATTGAGGAAGAGATGAAAATGATTTGATCCGGAGAGTTCAATATGTCCTGAAACCCAATGAATCCACTACTCTGATTTTTCCCATTCTCATTACATTCTGCTTCTTTAATTTCATGATAAATCCCCATTTCCTTTTAATTTCTTGCAATTTAAGCTTCTACACTTTAATTACTTGCAATTCAAGTTTCTGTTCTTTATATTCCACAATTTAATTTTTGTTCCTTTAATTTCTTTCAAATTTAAGTTTCCCACCAAATTACGTTCTGCAACTCCAATTTCAATCTGATTCAGCTCAACTAGAACAATTCTCCAATTAACATTGATCAACCAACCAATCCCTGTGGGATTCGACCTCACTCAATAGTGAATTTTTACTTGACGACAATCCGGTGTACTTGCCGGTAGAAAATTGTTGAGAGACAGTTTTTAGGACATCACATACTCCTAGCTCAGAACAAAGCAATGGCTGAATGGTTAGACATTTTGACAAAGCAACTAGAGAGCACACATACATTCACAAGGAGCCAGCACAACATAGCCCAGGAGACCCAAGCATCCCTCCAGAATGTGAAAACAGAACTACACCAAATAAAGGCTAAGCAAGCAGCTGAAGAATGCCAGACAATTGAGCGACGGAGTGGCAGAACACTGCCTACCCCACCTCAATACAATATCACACCAGAAGAAGAATGAGTAGCATCCTAGACTATTGCTCCTAGCGTTCAACTCCCAGAAGAGAGCAATAGGGGCGTTCAACACCCAGAAGGGGAAGGCAACATACACCACAGTTCAGGAAGCTTCCCACTGAGGCAGGCTGACAACCTTCCTCAGTCGCTATGGACAATCACCCTGCACCACTCAAGACCCCTGAATACAAAGCCAAGCTGCCATATCCTCAGAAACTCTATAAGGCTGATAAACCCAATTTTTAGGGTTTATCTTGTGTTGAATTTAGAGGATTTTATTAATTTTTTCCCACGTTTATTCACTAAAATAGCATGGTTTTGTAAATTTTTCTTAAGTTGTGCTTAAGAGTAAAAACATACTTTTTAGGCCCAAAAATTGATAAATTTAATTCACTTTAATTCCATTCAATGCTTTGATATATTTTTTAAGTGATTTCAAGTATAGAAGGCAAATATTGGATTGAAGGAATGAAGAAAAAGCATGTAAAAAAGGAGAACTCATGAAAAAATGAAGGAATTGCTAAGCTATCAATCCTGGACTCTTCGTACTAAATCGATCATAACTTGAGCGATAGAGGTTGGTGCACGAAATTGTGATCACACTTTTCACAACTCTGCACAACTAACCAGCAAGTGCACTGGGTCCTCCAAGTAATACCTTACGTGAGTAAGGGTCGATCCCACGGAGATTGTTGGCTTGAAGCAAGCTATAGTCATCCTGTAAATCTTAGTCAGGCGGATTCAAATGGTTATGGTGACTGTCACGGGTCACCCCTTCATTCTAACTTAACTGAATTAAGTACGAGAGTATATCTTGGAGAAGAAGTAAGCGTGAATTGAAAGAGAAACAATAGTACTTGCATTAATTCATGAAGAACAGCAGAGCTCCGCACCATAATCTATGAGGTGTAGAAACTCCACGGTAGAAAATACATAAGAGAAAAAGGTCTAGGTATGGCCAAATGGCCAGCCTCCAAAACATGATAAGATGATCAAAAGATATGAATACAATAGTAAAAAGTGCTTTTTATACTAAACTAATTACTAGGAATTACAGAAAATAAGTGACTAAGTGCAGATAGTGCAGAAATCCACTTCCAGGGCCCACTTGGTGTGTGCTTGGGCTGAGCATTGAGCTTTACACGTGCATTGGCCATTTCTAGAGTTAAACGCCAACTTGGATGCCAGTTTGGGCGTTTAACTCCAGTTTGGTGCCAGTTCTGGCATTTTACGCCAGAAAATGGTCTTTGGTGGGCGTTTAAACGCCAGTTTGGGCCATCAAATCTCGGGCAAAGTATAGAGTATTTAACATTTCTGTAAAGCCCAAGATGTCTACTTTCCAACGCAATCGAGATCTGGCCAATTGGGCTTCTGTAGCTCTAGAAAATCTACTTTGAGTGTAGGAAGGTCAGAATCCAACAGCATCTGCAGTCCTTTCTCAGCCTCTGAATCAGATTTTTGCTCAGGTCCCTCAATTTCAGCCAGAAAATACCTAAAATCATAGAAAAACACACAAACTCATAGTAAAGTCCAGAAATGTGATTTTTGCATAAAAACTAATAAAAATATAATAAAAAGTAACTAAAACACAAACTATGTAAAAACAATGCCAAAAAGGGTATAAATTATCCGCTCATCACAACACCAAACTTAAATTGTTGCTTGTCCCCAAGCAAATAAAAACAATAGGATAAAAATAAGAGAAAATAAAATAAATTTCAAAATATCAATGAAGCTTAGTTCCAATTAGATGAGCGGGACTAGTAGCTTTTTGCTTCTGAACAGTTTTGGCATCTCACTTTATCTTTTGAAGTTCAGAATGATTGGCATCCATAGGAACTCAGAATTCAGATAGTTTTATTGATTCTCCTAGTTCAGTATGTTGATTCTTGAACACAGCTACTTTATGAGTCTTGGCCGTGACCCTAACCATTTTGTTTTCCAGTATTACCACCGGATACATAAATGCCACAGACACATAACTGGGTGAACCTTTTCAGATTGTGACTCAGCTTTGCTAGAGTCCCCAGTTAGAGGTGCCCAGAGTTCTTAAGCACACACTTTTTTTGCTTTGGACCACGACTTTAACCGCTCAGTCTCAAGCTTTTCACTTGACACCTTCACGCTACAAGCACATGGTTCGGGACAGCTTGATTTAGCCGCTTAGGCCAGGATTTTATTCCTTTGGGCCAGGATTTTATTTCTTTGGGCCCTCCTATCCATTAATGCTCAAAGCCTTTGATCCTTTTTTACTCTTGCCTTTTAGTTTAAAGGGCTATTGGCTTTTTCTGCTTGCTTTTTTTCTTTCTTTTTCTTTATTTTTTTCGCCTTTTTTTTGCAAGCTTTTGTTTTTCACTGCTTTTTCTTGATTCAAGAATCAATTTTATGATTTTTCAGATTATCAATAACATTTCTCTTTTTCCATTATTCTTTCAAGATCCAACAATTTTAACATTCATAAACTTCACTATCAAAAAATATGCACTGTTCAAGCATTCATTCAGAAAACAAAAAGTATTGCCACCACATCAAAATAAGTAAGCTAATTTTAAGATAAATTTTGAAACTCATGTACTTCTTTTTCTTTTTCAGAAAACATTTTTCTTTTAAGAAAGGTAAAAGATTCATGGAGTCATTCATAGCTTTAAGACATAGACACTAGACACTAATGATCATGTAATAAAGACAAAAAAACATAGACAGAACATAAAGCATAAAAACCGAAAAACAGAAAAATAAGAACAAGGAAATTAAAGAACGGGTCCACCTTAGTGACGGTGGCTAGTTCTTCCTCTTGAAGATCCTATGGAGTGCTTGAGCTCCTCTATGTCTCTTCCTTGCCTTTGTTGCTCCTCTCTCATGGCCTTTTGGTCCTCTCTGATTTCATAGAGGATGATGGAGTGCTCTTGGTGCTCCATTTTTAGTTGCTCCACGTTAGAACTCAAATCTTCTAAAAAGGTGTTGAGGCATCTCAGGGATTTCTTGATGAGGAATTTCCTCATGCTCTTGTTGAGGTCCATGAGTGGGCTCTCTTGTTTGCTCCATCCTCTTCTTAGTGATGGGCTTGTCTCCTTCAATGATGATGTCTTCCTCTATGACAACTCTGGCTGAATTGCATAAGTGACAGATGAGATGAGGAAAGGCCAACCTTGCCAAAGTGGAGGGCTTGTCAGCCACCTTGTATAGTTCTAGAGATATGATCTCATGAACTTCTACTTCCTCTTCCATCATGATACTATGGATCATGATAGCATGGTCCACAGTAACTTCAGACCGGTTGCTAGTAGGAATGATAGAGCATTCGATGAACTCTAACCATCCTCTAGCCGCTGATGTGTGGAAAACGATTCCAACACAAAACTCACCGGCAAGTGTACCGGGTCGCATCAAGTAGTAATAAATCACTTAGAGTGAGGTCGATCCCACAGGGATTGATGGATTAAGCAACATTAGTGGGTGATTAGTTTAGTCAAGCTAACATTGGTGATTTGAGTGAAATTGAGTAACAGAAAAGAAATTGCAAGGAATTTAAAATGCAGAAGGTAAATTGCAGTAAAAGTAAAGTGCAGAAAAGATAAATTGCAAGTAACTTAAAGAACATGAAAGTAAAATAGCTGAAACTTAAATTGCAAGAAAAGTAAATGACTGAAACTTAAAGTGCAAGAAACTTAAATTGCTGAATCTAAATTGCTGGGAATCTTAAATTGCTTGAAGAATAAAGGATTTGGGGACTGGGATTTAAAATAAAACTGGAATTGTAAAGTGTAGTAAGATCAGAGAAGTAAGAGATGAAGAGAATTGCAGCAGATCTAAACAGAAATGAAAATTTGCAGGAGAAGTAAAATCAGAAATGAAAACTTGCTTCAGATTGAAACTTAAAGAGACAATTGAAATCATATCTTCAATTCTTAAATTCAGAAAGCAAAAAAAAAAAAACAATGGAAGTCCAAGAGGAAGAACTCCAAAGAATTCTTCAATCAAAGTTCACAAACCCAGAATCAGAAAGAAAAGGTTGCAGAAGAAAGAAAATGAAAACAGCAAACAATCTCAGATCTGATCTCAATTCGAAAAGGAAAATTAAAAGATAGAGCTCTCTATTCTACTCCTAATGCTCTCTAGTAGAGCCAGCCCTTTGATGAGCGGATAATTTATACGCTTTTTGGCATTGTTTTTAGTATGTTTTTAGCATGTTTTAGTTAGCTTTTATTATATTTTTATTAGTTTTTATTTAAAATTCACTTTTCTGGACTTTACTATGAGTTTGTGTGTTTTTTTGTGATTTCAGGTATTTTCTGGCTGAAATTGAGGGACCTGAGCAAAAATCTGATTCAGAGGCTGAAAAGGACTGCAGATGCTGTTGGATTCTGACCTCCCTGCACTCGAAGTGGATTTTCTGGAGCTACCGAAACCCAATTGGTGCGCTCTCAAGTGCGTTGGAAAGTAGACATCCAGGGCTTTTCAGGAATATATAATAGTCCATACTTTGCCCAAGATTTGATGGCCCAAACCGGCGTTCAAAGTCAGCATCAGAATTCCCAGCGTTAAACGCCGGAACTGGCACCAAAGTGGGAGTTAAACGTCCAAACTAGCACAAAAGCTGGCGTTTAACTCCAGGAAAAGTCTCTACACGAAAATGCTTCAATGCTCAGCCCAAGCACACACCAAGTGGGCCCAGAAGTGGATATTTACGTCATTTACTGATTTTTGTAAACCCTAAGCTACTAGTTCTCTATAAATAGGACCTTTTGCTATTGTATTTGCAGGCTAATCTTTGAGTAGTTCTATGCTACCTTAGATCACGTTTTGGGGCTGGCCTCATGGCCATGCCTAGACTATGTTCTTATGTATTTTCAATGGTGGAGTTTCTACACACCATAGATTAAGGTGTGGAGCTCTGCTGTACCTCGAGTATCAATGCAATTACTATTATTCTTCCATTCAATTCAGCTTGTTCTTGTTCTAAGATATCACTTGTTCTTCAACTTGATGAATGTGATGATCCGTGACACTCATCATCATTCTCACCTATGAACGTGTGCCTGACAACCACCTCCATTCTACCTTCGATTGAGTGTTTATCTCTTGGATTCCTTAATCAGAATCTTCGTGGTATAAGCTAGAATTGATGGTGGCATTCTTGAGAATCCAGAAGGTCTAAACCTTGTCTGTGGTATTCTGAGTAGGATTCAAAGATTGAATGATTGTGACGTGCTTCAAACTCGTGATTGTGGGGCGTTAGTGACAGACGCAAAGGAATCACTGGATTCTATTCCGACATGATCGAGAACCGATAGATGAATAGCCGTTCTGTGACAGAGTGCGTTGAACATTTTCACTGAGACGACTGGATTGTAGCCACTGACAATGGTGATGCCCAACATACAGCTTTCCATGGAAAGGAGTAAGAAGGATTAGATGAAGACAGTAAGAAGGCAGAGAGACGGAAGGGACAAAGCATCTTCATACGCTTATCTGAAATTCTCACCAGTGAATTACATAAGTATCTCTATCTTTATTTTATGTTTTATTTATCTTTTAATCATTCATCATCCATAACCATTTGAATCCGCCTAACTGAGATTTACAAGATGACCATAGCTTGCTTCATACCAACAATCTTCGTGGGATCGACCCTTACTCGCGTAAGGTTTATTACTTGGACGACCCAGTGCACTTGCTGGTTAGTTGTGCGAAGTTGTGATAAAGAGTTGAGATTACAATTGTGCGTACCATGTTGATGGCGCCATTGATGATCACAATTTCGTGCACCACCCTCCTAATGAAATGGAATTGATGCCTTTATATAGGCTTTACAAATGAAAATGAAATTGAAATTAAAAATAAATTACAATTAAATGAAATTCCTATTCTAATTATCTCTTGTGCCTTTGAGTGATGGTAATGGGCTTTGCTTGCTTTGGATTTGAAGAAGAGTGGATCTGGATGGCCTTGGTTCAATTGGTGAAGAATTGGCTACCAATTGGTTTTTTTTAATTGAAATTGAACCAAGGCCACCTCCCATGGAAGCGTTCAGTTAACTTCACCAACGGAGCGCTCAAATTATTGGCCCAGGTTCCTTAATTTTGTTGCGTGCCAAGCTTTTGGGTGCAGCCTCCATAGCGCTCAGTTGCCTATTCCAACTTAGTACTCCATTGTGAAGGAATGAGGGACTCCAGCTTCGAATCATGGTGAGGCCACCTTGGCCCCTCAATTTATGAAACTAGCGCTCAGTTAACAAACTTCACTAAGCCCCCTTTGTTGTGGAATGAGGCCTCAACGTCGAGCCTTGGTGGAACCCTTTAGTGTGCTGCTCCTTGTATTTTCTTTTGAATAAGGCACGATAAAGTTAACTAAGTTAACTGAGCGCTATGCCTTTGCCTTGTTCCCTTGGGCGCTACCCTGGTTCCTTCTTCGAGCCCTGGCTGCCCCATTTTTGGTTGATTTTTGGGTCTTAAAGATACCTTTTACTTGTGCTTCAATTGTATGCCAAATATGGATCATTATATATCGTTGGAATGCTTTGAATGTCAGCTTTTCAACGCAACTAGAATTGCATCAATTGGACATCTGTAGCTCAAGTTATGGAACTTTGAAGGAGGCATGGTCATGCTGTCACAAGGCTATAGAAAAGCCCGAAAAAGTTAACTCTTTTAACTTAGCGCTCTCTTCAAATTGAGCGCTGGCCTTTGTTTCTTGCATTCATGGTCATGGGCCACGCTTTAAAAGCGTGGCCTAAGGCATCAAAGTGTGTTCTAACTTCAAAGTGTGCCCTAAAACTCTTTTTTTCTCCTTTTTAGCTTATTTTGTGCTTTTCTGCTTCTTTTTTTCTTCTTATTTCCTACAAAGTTTATAAAATCAAAAGATCAAGGAAATCTACCATTTAAACACAAAAGAATGCAATATTTAAGCACTAATCATAAATTTCTTTTATGAAAAAGCATAGAAAAATATGACATGATGACATGTCATCAGCCACGGGCTTGAGGTCAAGCTTTCTCAGTTGAAGCGTCTTGCCTTTGGAGTCTCTCTTCCATTGCACTCCTTCTACACAGATGTCCATGAGGACTTGGTCCAACCTTTGATTAAAGATGACTCTTCTAGTGAAAGGATGAGGATCTCCTCTCATTATTGACAAGTTGAATGCCAACCTCACAGTTTCTGGACTGAAATCCAAGTATTTTCCCCGAACCATTGTGAGCTAATTCTTTGGGTCCGAGTTCACATTTTGATCATGGTTCTTAGTGATCCATGCATTAGCATAGAACTCTTGAACCATTAAGATTTTGACTTGTTGGATGGGGTTGGTGAGAGCTTCCCAACCTCTTCTTCGAACCTCACGTCGGATCTCCGAATATTCACTCTTTTTGAGCATGAAGGGGACCTCGGGGATCACCTTTTTCTTGGCCACAACTTCATAGAAGTGGTCTTGATGGACTTTTGAGATGAATCTCTCCATCTCCCATGTCTCGGAGGTGGAAGCAATCGCCTTCCCTTTCCTTTTTCTAGAGGTTTCTCCGGCCTTAGGTGCCATTAATGGTTGTGGAAAAATAAAAAGCAGAGCTTTTTCCCACACCAAACTTAAAAGGTTTGCTCGTCCTCGAGCAAAAGAAGAAAGAAATGAGGAGAAGAAGAAGAAATGGAGGAGATGGAGGGGTGTGATGAGTTTGGCCAAGGGGGGTGTAAGTGTTTATGATGTGTGAAATTGAAGGTGGTAAGGAAGGGTATTTATATGGTAAGAGAAGAGGGAAGTCGTGTATGAAGGGGTTGGGTTTAGGAGGGAAATGTTTTGAATTTGAATGGTGAGGTAGATGGGGTTTTATGATGGGTTTTTGGGGAGTAGTGGATGGATGTGAGTGGTGAAGAGATTGTGGGGAAGAGGGTAGGATTTGATAGGTGAATGGTGTTTGGGAAAGAGATATTGATGTGATTGGTCAAGGGTATTTGGGGAAGAGTGTTATGAAAAGGTGTGAAGAGGAGAGAAAGAGAAGTGGGGTAGGTAGGAATCCTGTGGGGTCTACAGATCCTGAGGTGTCAAAGAATTCTGGTCTCTGTACCTTTCTGGCATTTAAACACCCTCTGTGTGCCATTTCTGGCGTTTAACGCCATCTCTGCTACCTTTTCTGGCGTTAAATGCCAGGCTCATGCCCATTTCTGGCGTTTAACACCAACTAGACACCTTTTTCGGGCGTTAAACGCCAGTTTGTCTGCCAATTCTGGCGTTTAACGCCAGCCAGACATGAGACACCCTTTTCTGGCGTTAAACGTCAGTCTGTCTGCCAATTTTGGCGTTTAACACCCAGAATGCTGCCAGACTGGGCGTTAAACGCCTATTCTGCTATCATTACTGGCGTTTAAATGCCAGTAAGCCTGTCCTCCAGGGTGTGCTATTTTTTATGCTGTTTTTGATTCCACTTTAATTCTGCAGTTGTTTTTGTGACTCCACATGATCATCTACCTAAAGAAAACATAACATGACAATGGAAAACAAGTGTCTATAAAAATAAATATAATTAAATAACATTGGGTTGCCTCCCAATAAGCGCTTCTTTAATGTCAATAGCTTGAGAGTGAGCTCTTAGAGAGCTTCACAAAATCTCATAGCATGATGGTGGCCTCCCAACACCAAACCCAGAAGTTGAGTGTGGGGGCTCTGTTTGACTCTGTATTGAGAGAATCTTTTCATGTTTTCTCTCCACGGTTACAGAAAAAGATCCTTGAGCCTTAAACACAAGGTAGTCCTCATTCAATTGAAGGACTAACTCTCCTCTGTACACATCAATCACAGCTCTTGTTGTGGCTAGGAAGGGTCTTCCAGGGATAATGGATTCATCCTCATCCTTCCCAGTGTCTAGGATTATGAAATCAGCAGGGATGTACAGGCCTTCAACCTTCACTAAGATATCCTCTACAAGTCCATAAGCTTGTTTCCTTGATTTGTCTGCTAATTCTAGTGAGATTCTTGCAGCTTGTACCTCAAAAATCCCTAGTTTCTCCATTACAGATAGTGGCACAAGGTTTATTCCTAACCCCAGGTCACACAGAGCCTTCTCAAAGGTCATGGTGCCTATGGTACAAGGTATTAAGAACATTCCAGGATCCGATTTCTTCTGAGGTAATTTCAGTTGAACCAAGGCATTCAGTTCATTGATGAGCAATGGAGTTTCATCCTCCCAAGTCTTATTACCAAATAACTTGGCATTCAGCTTCATGATAGCTCCTAGATATTGAGCAACTTGCTCTTCAACAATATCTTCATCCTCTTCAGAGGAAGAATACTCATCAGAGCTCATGAATGGCAACAGTAAGTTCAGTGGAATCTCTATGGTCTCTGTATGAGCCTCAGATTCCTTTGGTTCCTCATTAGGGAACTCCTTAGTGGTCAGTGGGCGTCCATTGCGGTCTTCTTCACTGGAAATCACTGCCTCTTCCTCGTCTATATGTTCGGCCACTTTGGGTATGTTGATGGCCTTGCACTCTCTCTTTGGATTTTCTTCTATATTGCTTGGGAGAGTACTAGGAGGGATTTTAGTAACTCTTTTACTTAGCTGGCCCACTTGTGCCTCTAAATTTCTAATAGAGGATCTTGTTTCAGTCATGAAACTGAGAGTGGTCTTAGATAGATCAGAGACTATGGTTGCTAAGTCAGAGATGCTCTGCTTAGAATTCTCTATCTGTTGCTGAGAAGATGATGGAAAAGGCTTGCTATTGCCAAACTTATTTCTCCCACCATTATTATTATTGAAGCCTTGTTGAGGCTTCTGTGGATCCTTCCATGAGAAATTAGGGTGATTTCTCCATGAAGGATTGTAAGTGTTTCCATAGGATTCTCCAATGTAGTTCATGATGCACGAAAAACTTGTCTCATAACAAATTTCCTTCGGCAAGTGTACCGAATTTATCGTCAAGTAAAAACTCACAATAGAGTGAGGTCAAATCCCACAGGGATTGATTGATCAAGCAACTTTAATTAGAGGAATGTTCTAGTTGAGCTAATCAGAATTTGAGTTGAGAATTGCAGAAAATTAAATGGCGGTAAAGTAAATAACAGAAAAGTAAATGCTAGAAATAAAAAGCTGAATGTAAATGACGGAAAGTAAATTGCAGAATCTTAAATGGGAATGGGGAAATTGCTCATAAAAGTAAATGACTGAAATTAAAGAGAATGGGTAAGATCAGGAATGGGGAGTTCATTGGGCTCAGGAGATGTTGCATTCTCCGGATCAATTTCATTTTTATCTCTTCCTCAATCAATGCACTCATTGATCTCCTTGGCAATCTTAAGTGATTGAATTACAATTTCTTGTAATTCAATCTCTCAAATCTTGATCAATAGCCAATTCCTTGGTCAATTGCTCATGAGAAGAGATGAAGTATGGTCACTGATTATACCACATGCATTTCCCAAATCAAGTGTTGAGAGGATTATAGTCACATATCCATCCAAATCCAATTTGGTCCAGCATGAGAAAGCATTTCTAACATGATCTCTTCATTCCTCTTTCAAGGTTCAGAAGAGATCCAAGTATGAATAGCTTTTTTTCCAAGATAACTACCCAACTGGATGAAGATCGAAAGCTTTCAAGTAAAATCAAGAGAAAAGATAGAAGAAGAATAATGAAAACTAGTATTGATCCATCAAATTACAACAGAGCTCCCTACCCCAATGAAAGGGGTTTAGTTGTTCAAAGCTCTGGAAAATGAAAACAAAGAGGGAGAATACATAATGAAAACTAGAAGTGCAAAGGAAGTAAATACAGAGAGTAGTTCTATGCCCAGAGGCTCCCTATAATTTCCAACTCTCTAAATAATTCAAAGCTACTCCTATATATACTACTCTGCTACTCTTCTAGTTGGCTCTTCAAGTCTTGGGTCTGGGCCTTTGGATCTTGAGTTTGAAGCAGTTATCTTCTTCATTGGGCTTGGCTTTACCTGCAGAGAGAAAGTGTGAAGTGGGCAGAGACTTTAGCTCAGGACGTTAGTGGTGTTAACGTTCAGTGAAAATATGGGTTCGAGAACGTTAGTGACATTCAACTTTTTCACTAACGTTCCTCACCCAAGTAAGAGCCACGTTAACCTCATCATTAGTGGCACAAACGTTGCCACTAACGTTGCCTCTTTGTCCTTCGCGCACGTTATTGGGACTCAACTTTTCCAATAACGTTGAGAATCCTCCCCCTTCCCTTCGTTAGAGTCCACGTTAACTTAGTTAACGTGGCTCTTTTAACGTAGGCTTGCCAACCTTCGAGAACGTTAGTGACACTTAACATTACCACTAACGTTCCAATGTGCCCCTTAGCTCCCACGTTAGAGTCCACGTTAACTAGGTTAACGTGGCTTCTAACGTGGCTGTGCTAGCCATCTCCAATGTTAGTGACAAAGTTGAATGTCACTAACGTTGGCTCATCATCCCTCTCCTCACGTTAGCTTCAATGTTAACTAAGTTAACGTGGGAGTTAACGTGGCTCATTGTGGCTTGTGCTGGCTCCTTCCAACGTTAGTGACAATGTTTGGTGTCACTAAGGTTGTTGACAACCTTTCTTCTTCACGTTAACTTCCACGTTAACTAGGTTAACGTGGGAGTTAACGTGGCTTCTTGGGGATAGTGTGTGTTCATCCCAACGTTAGTAACAATTTTTGGTGTCACTAACGTTGTCGACCACCTAGTTTCTTCACGTTAGCTTCCACGTTAATTAGATTAACGTGGGAGTTAACGTGGCTTCTTGTGACTTGGCCAACGTTAGTGAGAAAGTTGAATGACACTAACGTTGGCGTCCCCCTTTTCTTCTTAACGTTAGAGGCCACGTTAACTAAGTTAACGAGGCAAATAACGTGGCCACTTATGAGTTGGTCCAACGTTAGTGATAATGTTAAGTGTCACTAACGTTGGCTCAATTTCCTTTCTTCCACGTTAGAGTTCACGTTAGCTTAGTTAACGTGACTCTTAACGTGGGCAATGATGGCTTCGAGAGCGTTATTGGCAATGACTTTTCTCATTAATTTTGCAAGTTACTCCCATTCCACGTTAGTGTAACTAACGTAGCTACTAATGTGGTTCTTCTTTGCTTCCTTTGTCCTGAAATCAAGCAATAGAGTACATCAAAGTTCTAGTCCAAGTCATGGGAAATGCAACATCCAATTTGTCATTAAATTCATGCAAAATCCTCATGAAATCATGTAAAGTGCATAATGTATGCTTGAATCAAGATGTAAATGAATATCTACCCAAAACTAGCTTATTTCCTAAGGAAAAGCATGAAACAACCCTAAAAACAGTAAAGAAAAGGTCAGTGAAACTGGCCAAAATGCGCTGGCATCACAACACCAAACCTAAAGCTTGCTTGTCCCTAAGCAAGTACTGGAACAAGAGAATGATGAATAGAATGCCAAGAGGAATGAGTCATTCTTGTGGAAGTCATGTCCCTGGTTTTATGGTGGTTTCATGCATAGCAACTTAGGTTCATTCCTGGCTTTCAGACCTTTATCATGTCCTAGAACACTCACTTTGATTGCATCCCATGAGACTTTTATTCATTGATCCTTTTATTGTCATTTCAGGGTTTATTTTTGTTCTTAAGCTAAGTGCTCTGTAAGGGGGCAACTCTTTAAAATAAGCTTTCAGCCAACACTACCGAACCAGTTGGTTCAAGGTGCTAGGTGTTGAAGCACCCCTAAGGACTTACTTGCTCAAGTCTCTCCCCCATACATACACACCACAGGCATATAGTTTATTTATTTTCTTTTCTTGAGACCTTGGTGTCCAGCACCTCTTTGGGTTACTAAATGCTCTGTATTGAGGGTTACTCTTGATAGTAGAATTTCAGCTGATAATCCCGAGTTAGTTAACCCAAGTTACCAAGTGATAAGGCACCCCTAAGAGCTTATTCATCCAAGTAGATCCCTCACACAGGAGCACCACAGACACATGCCTCAAGATTAAAAAACATTGGTGCCTAGCCTTATTGCTTGTTCTTTTTCTTTTATTCCTCAACTTTGATTGTTCTTTCCCTTTTTCTTTCCCAAAGAAGGAACGTCACCACCTTTTACTCTTGTGGATGCCCATGCTTTCCTCCTTGTTTGTCTTCTTTGTGTCCTCTTGCATTCCCTCGCATCTGTGCCAATCTTGCTTGCTTCCAATCCTCAAGTGCCTTCCTCACTGATTCATGACTCTCTTCCACCTTTCGTCTTTCTTCTCGTGCTAATTCATCCCTCATTTCTTCATACCTTGTGATTCCTGGATGCAATATAGGCAGCTGTCCTACCAAGTAACCGAGCCTGGCTTGAGTATTTATATGATGCCCAGTCTCGCTCAGGTAAACTCCTTCTGCGAATGCCCTTTGCTCGTCCAACAGTTCTGCCTGTTCTATCTGTCTTCGATGCATCTCATGTATATGTGCACCTTGATGTGCTTGGATGTTGATTAGCCTCTGGATGGATTCTTGTTGCTCGTTTTGCCTTTGTTCCATCCTGTGGAATGTTTCACCCCATTGTTGCCCTTGACTCAGTTGCTGATCCATCATTTGCTTTTTCCAGTCCCCTTGTTGAGTCATCCATCTTGAGAGCGACTCCTCTTGCTGCCCCATCATCTGTAGTTGAAGCTCTCTCTCTGTGCTCCTTGGCTTTCCAAATATTATCGAGATAGTCCATCAATGGCTTCCTGCAATTCGTGCATATCCAAGGTGGCTGGTGCTTGCCCCTCTAAGACTTGTCCTTCCACTACTTGAGGGGCTGTCCTCTTCCTTTGCTTCCGTTGAGGCAGGGGGGATGCGGTAGCATGCATTCGTCAAACGGTTATTGGAATGCCCTCTTTTATCCATACGGAGTCCTCATCTTCAAACACCACCCCAGCTTTCTTGCACAGTCAGTAAATAGTGCTAGGGTAACCTAACTTTCCTCTTGATTCACTTTTCTCTGCCATTTTTCTAATGCCTTCTGCTATGAGTTCATGAACCTTGATTTCTCCTCCTTTGAGTATATAGTGTACCAGTGTGGCTCTCTTGAGATTCACTTCCGAGTTGTTCGCTGCTGGGAGGATGGACCTCCTTACAATTTCGAACCACCCCTTTGCTTCCGGAGTGAGATCTGCTCTCTTGATGAACCTTGGTCTCCTATCTGCATATCTTTCCCAGTCAGCTCCTGGTACACAAATGTCTTGCACAATCTGGTCATGATTAGGGTTGTTGTCCATTCTTGATAGATAACTCTCTTCTTCAAATGGTATGGACCGCAGTTTTAATGCCTTCATGACTCTCATGGGACTAAAATCCACAATCTTTCCTCTCACAAAGCTTGTATATGACTTATCTGCCTTATCATATCGGACCGCATTTGCATAAAACTCTCTTAAAAGATTTGCATTCACCTTAATGACCGGATCAGTGAGGAGCTCCCATCTTCTCTTTTCTACCTTCATTGTTATTTCGGGACACTCAGTTTTCCTAACTTGAAATCCTAGCTCATAAATGATCTCCTTATCCACCATCCACCCGTATTGCAATGCATGGTGCAAGCTTCTAAATCTCTTTTCATCATACGGGTGTTGCTCCATAGGTTCCTTTCCCTTCCTTCTTTTAGAACTCGAAGATGCCATGAATGAGGGTTAATGTGTAAAGTTGGCAATGGTGTGGAGACTTTTGGTTGTTTAGGGTTGAATGCAATGAAGGGAGTGAAGGGGAATCCGAAATAGAGAGGTGTGCATAGTGGGGTACGGAACAAGGATCACTTATATAGAGAGGTTGTGAGTGAATGGAGGGTGTGGATTGATGGAGTGGTTGTTTGATGGACGGTTGGGGTTGTGCATGGAGAAAGGACAGGGATCATCACTTTATGATGGAGATTGCTCGGTCTTCAAGGGTCCCATCCTTTTCAATGTTGCATGGCAACATTTTCCAATGCCTTCCCTTTTTAGAACAAGTGTGTAGTTTCTCCTCATGAAGTGGCCGAACCCTTCTCATTTAGTTGTCCAATAAATCTCCTTCAATGTTCCTCTCCTTTTCCCTATAAAATAAGAAAAATTAATGTCCTAAAAAGTATTTAAACTTTACGGCTAAACTAATAAAAAGAAGAAAAGATTTTGTTTATTCATGAACTCCAACTAACTAACTAACTGTGTATCCTTATATGCACATTGGTGGCACCATGGGGTGACACCAAACTTAGTTTGGAGCACTGTGATGAAAAGTTCTGTTCAAAGCTCCAAGACTAGCATGCTCTCAGTTGCATTCATGCTTTCTTGGCACGCTTTGAACACCAAACTTGTTCTTCACTATATACTGCAATATAAGGACTTCACCAAGTGTTTGTCAAGTTTAGGTTGGAATTCATGAATATTGACTTATTCACTAGTAAAAGCTCATAAAACATGGGTTGCCTCCCATGAAGCGCTTCTTTAGCGTCACTAGCTTGACATTTCTCCTTCATCAAGGAGGTTGATAATGCTTCAAGTCCTCCCCTCTTGCCTTGGACTTATATCTATTGGTTGTATCAATGATCTCTACATGTTCCAAGGAGAGAACTCTGTTGATAGTGAAGACCTTAGGTAACTGAGATGGTACAGTGGGGAGATTAGGGGGGATATCTGGGAAGTAAGCTGAGATCACTTTATCCCCTGGAGAGAAGTCTTCCGTAGGGATCTTCTTATTCCTCCACCCCCTTGGTACCTTCTTCTTTGTCCCTTTTGATGTTGCCTTGCTCTTGGTGACTTCTTCTTCTAAGGGAATTTTGTTATTGTCTTCACATGTCTCTGGTGGTTTAGGTTCCTCCAGCTTTTCCTTGAGTTGTGACAACTGCTTATTTCATTATTCATCAACCAAGGGCTTTCCCAGATGGGCTGGTTGTGCTTCAGTGCTTGCTTCCTCTGTCAGCATCTCATTATGATCTTTGCTTGGTTCTTTGTTTTCTTGGTCTGCTTCTTGCGAGAGTTTGATGACATTAAAGCTGAGTCATTCATCATGGATCCTCAATATTAGCTCCCCTTGCTCCACATCTATGAGTGCTCTGGCTGTAGCTAGGAATGGTCTTCCCAATATGATTGGGTGAGTGTGACTTTCTTCCATGTCCAGGATGACAAAGTCTGTTGGGAGGAAGTATTTCCCAACCTTTAACAATACATTTTCCACCACCCCTATTGCTTGTTTTTGAGTTTTGTCAGCCAGCCTAATGACTACATCTGTGGACATTATCTCATTGATCTGCAGCCTCTTTACCAGGGAGAAGGGCATTAAGTTGATGCTTGCTCCCAAATTGCAGAGTGTTCTATCAAACATTGTTTCTCCTATGGCACAGGGGACATAAAAACTCCCTGGATCTTTTCTTTTTGTAGGCAACTGTGGTTGAATGAGGGCACTGCACTCCTTGTTCATCACTATAGTTTAGCCTCCCTTGAGTGAGCTTTTCTTGGGAAGCAGCTCCTTCATATACTTGATGTATGCAGGCATTTATTGAATAGTCTTGATGAATGGTATGTTGACATGCAGAATTACAAACAAATCTAGAAACCTTGAGTATATTCTCTTCTCCACAGCACCATTGAGCAGTTGGGGAAAAGGTGCATAGAGTCTCAGTAGCTCCTGTTGTGAGATTTCTGGTTCTTTATTATCTTTTTCCTTCTTCTCTACTGAGGTATCTTCAGGTTGTTCTGACAGCTTGGTTGGCTTGTCCTCAGTCTCCTTATCACTTATAGTGACCATCTTGCAATCTTCCCATCTTACTTTCTTTGTTTCACCTCTCGGATTCTTCTCTGTGTCACTTGAGAATCCATCTGTGGGTTTGGAAATTTGCTCAAAGAGATACCCCACTTGAGATTCTAACCTCTTGATTGTGTCTCCCTGGTTCTTGAAACTGGCTCGCACTTCCTCCTTGAACACCTTGTTGTCTTGAATCTCCTTGCCTATGCCTTCAAGCAGATTCTCAATCCTTGAGAGTCTGTCATCAAATGATTGTAGATCATGATTAGGCATGGAAGGATGAGGTAAATTATTTTGGTTTTGATGTGGATGTGGAGAATTGTTGTTATGGGGTGTTGATATGGTCTAGATGTGAAATGTTGGTGGCTTACATTGTTGGGATTTGGGCATCTTTGATCAAGGCTTTGGTCTTGTTGATTTCCCCACGCAAAGTTTGGGTGATTCCTCCATCCAGGGTTGTAGGTCTTGGAGTATGGATCATGGTTTTGCCTAAGTGAATTCCCAATGTAGTTGGCTTGCTCCTGACTACACTCTGCTTCTTCATTCACTCCTTCTTGGGTTGTTGATGAAGTGGAGATTGCTGCTACTTGGTTTCTCTCCATCTTCTTGGTGAGGTCAGCCAGCTGCTAGGTAATGAGCTTGTTTTGGGCCAGCAGAGCATCTACATTGTTTAGCTCCATTACTCCTCTTGTGTTCCCTTTTTCGGAGGCATAGAAGTAGTCGTTCTCTGCTACAGTTTCAATGACATCTATGGCCTCCTCAATGGTCTTCTTCTTATTCAAAGATCCTCCGGATGAATGGTCTACGGCCTTCTTTGACTCATAAGAGAGCCCTTCATAGAAAATGTGCAGCTGCACCCATTCATTGAACATGTCAGGTGGACACCTCCTTGTTAGGTCCTTAAACCTCTCCCATGCTTCATAGAGAGTCTCATCATCTTGTTGCCTGAAAGTTTGGACCTCAGCTCTCAGCCTATTGATTCGTTGAGGGGGGTAAAATCTTGCTAAGAATTTGTTCACCACATCTTCCCAAGTTGTCAAGCTCTCCTTTGGGAAAGACTCCAGCCACTTGGCTGCCTTATTCTTGAGTGAGAATGGAAATAAGAGCAGTCTATAGGCGTCAGAATGAACACCATTAGACTTCACTGTGTCACATATTCTCAGGAAGGTGGTTAGATGTTGATTCGGGTCCTCTTGGACACTTCCTCCGAACGAACAGTTGTTCTGAACAAGGGTGATGAGCTGTGGCTTCAGTTCAAAATTGTTGGCATGGATGGTTGGCTTTTGAATGCTACTTCCACAGTTTCCTGGGTTTGGATTGATGTAAGAGCCTAAAACTCTTCTATCCTCCCCAGCATGATTTGCTCGACCTCCTCCGCCATGGTTGTGAGCCACTTCCTCACGATGGTTTTCCATGTTTTCTTCCATGTTTGGTTCAAAGTATTCCTCAAAGTGTTCCTCCTCTTCTTCGGCACCAACTACATGTTTTTCTCTTGCCTCCCTTCTTAGTCTAAGGAAGGTTCTCTCAGGTTCAGAATCAAAGGAAGTTGAAGCCCCGCTTCTTCTCCTTGTCATACAACCAAAAAGTACAAGTAAAGAGAATAGGTGCGGAAAGTATATCTGTCAGAATTACTGTTGGTGTGAGTGATGCAATATATCAAACAGTTAGTGGGTTAGTGAAATGAATGGTAAATAACAAAGAAAAAGTAGGGGGAAGGGAAGAAAATTAACTAAAACAGAAAGTAAATGACTCAAACAGAAAATTAAATCAAACAAAAATAAAATGCTCAATCTAGTTATCCTCCAATTTAATCATTGTTGATGCACAATCAATCCCTGACAACGGCGCCATAAACTTGATGCACGGAAAACTTGTCTCATAACAAATTTCCTTCGACAAGTGTACCGAATTTGTCGTCAAGTAAAAACTCACAATAGAGTGAGGTCGAATCCCACAAGGATTGATTGATCAAGCAACTTTAATTAGAGGAATGTTCTAGTTGAGCTAATCAGAATTTGAGTTGAGAATTGCAGAAAATTAAATGGCGGGAAAGTAAATAACAGAAAAGTAAATGCTAGAAATAAAAAGCTGAATGTAAATGACGAAAAGTAAATTGCAGAATCTTAAATGGGAATTGGGAAATTGCTCATAAAAGTAAATGACTGAAATTAAAGAGAATGGGTAAGATCAGGAATGGGGAGTTCATTGGGCTCAGGAGATGTTGCATTCTCGGGATCAATTTCATTTTCATCTCTCCCTCAATCAATGCACTCATTGATCTCCTTGGCAATCTTAAGTGATCGAATTACAATTTCTTGTAATTCAATCTCTCAAATCTTGATCAATAGCCAATTCCTTGGTCAATTGCTCATGAGAAGAGATGAAGTATGGTCACTGATTATACCACATGCATTTCCCAAATCAAGTGTTGAGAGGATTATAGTCACATATCCAACCAAACCCAATTTGGTCCAGCATGAGAAAGCGTTTCTAGCATGATCTCTTCATTCCTCTTTCAAGGTTCAGAAGAGATCCAAGTATGAATAGCTTCTTTTCCAAGATAACTACCCAATTGGATGAAGATCGAAAGCTTTCAAGTAAAATCAAGAGAAAAGATAGAAGAAGAATAATGAAAACTAGTATTGATCCATCAAATTACAACAGAGCTCCCTACCCCAATGAAAGGGGTTTAGTTGTTCATAGCTCTGGAAAATGAAAACAAAGATGGAGAATAAATAATGAAAATTAGAAGTGCAGAGGAAGTAAATACAGAGAGTAGTTCTATGCCCAGAGGCTCCCTATAATTTCTAACTCTCTAAATAATTCAAAGCTACTCCTATATATACTACTCTTTTACTCTTCTAGTTGGCTCTTCAAGTCTTGGGTCTGGGCCTTTGGATCTTGAGTTTGAAGCAGTTATCTTCTTCATTGGGCTTGGTTTTACTCGCAGAGAGAAAGTGTGAAGTGGGCAGAGACTTTAGCTCAGGACGTTAGTGGTGTTAACGTTCAATGAAAATATGGGTTTGAGAACGTTAGTGACATTCAACTTTTTCACTAACGTTCCTCACCCAAGTAAGAGCCACGTTAACCTCATCGTTAGTGGCACAAACGTTGCCACTAACGTTGCCTCTTTGTCCTTCGGGCACGTTATTGGGACTCAACTTTTCCAATAACGTTGAGAATCCTCCCCCTTCCCTTCGTTAGAGTCCACATTAACTTAGTTAACGTGGCTCTTTTAACGTAGGGTTGCCAACCTTCGAGAACGTTAGTGACACTTAACATTGTCACTAACGTTCCAATGTGCCCCTTAGCTCCCACGTTAGAGTCCACGTTAACTAGGTTAACGTGGCTTCTAACGTGGCTGTGCTAGCCATCTCCAACGTTAGTGACAAAGTTGAATGTCACTAACGTTGGCTGATCATCCCTTTCCTCACGTTAGCTTCCACGTTAACTAAGTTAACTTGGGAGTTAACGTGGCTCATTGTGGCTTGTGTTGGCTCCTTCCAACGTTAGTGACAACGTTTGGTGTCACTAACGTTGTCGACAACCTTTCTTCTTCACGTTAACTTTCACGTTAACTAGGTTAACGTGGGAGTTAACGTGGCTTCTTGGGGATAGTGTGTGTTCATCCCAACGTTAGTGACAATGTTTGGTGTCACTAACATTGTCGACCACCTAGTTTCTTCACGTTAGCTTCCATGTTAACTAGGTTAACGTGGGAGTTAACGTGGCTTCTTGTGACTTGGCCAACATTAGTGAGAAAGTTGAATGACACTAACGTTGGCGTCTTCCTTTTCTTCTTAACGTTAGAGGCCACGTTAACTAAGTTAACGAGGCAACTAACGTGGCCACTTATGAGCTTGCTCCAACGTTAGTGATAATGTTAAGTGTCACTAACGTTGGCTCCATTTCCTTTCTTCCACGTTAGAGTTCACGTTAGCTTAGTTAACATGACTCTTAACGTGGGAAATGATGGCTTCGAGAGCGTTATTGGCAATGACTTTTCTCATTAACTTTGCAAGTTACTCCCATTCCACGTTAGTGTTAAAGTTAGTGTAACTAACGTAGCTACTAATGTGGTTCTTCTTTGCTTCCTTTGTCCTGAAATCAAGCAATAGAGTGCATCAAAGTTCTAGTCCAAGTCATGGGAAATGCAACATCCAATTTGTCATTAAATTCATGCAAAATCCTCATGAAATCATGTAAAGTGCATAATGTATGCTTGAATCAAGATGTAAATGAATATCTACCCAAAACTAGCTTATTTCCTAAGGAAAAGCATGAAACTACCCTAAAAACAGTAAAGAAAAGGTCAGTGAAACTGGCCAAAATGCCCTGGCATCACAACACCAAACTTAAAGCTTGCTTGTCCCTAAGCAAGTACTGGAACAAGAGAATGATGAATAGAATGCCAAGAGGAATGAGTCATTCTTGTGGAAGTCATGTCCCTGGTTTTATGGTGGTTTCATGCATAGCAACTTAGGTTTATTCCTGGCTTTTAGACCTTTATCATGTCCTTGAACACTCACTTTGATTGCATCCCATGAGACTTTTATTCATTGATCCTTTTATTGTCATTTCAGGGTTTATTTTCGTTCTTAAGCTAAGTTCTCTGTAAGGGGTCAACTCTTTAAAATAAGCTTTCAGCCAATACTCCTGAACCAGTTGGTTCAAGTCTCTCCCCCATACATACACACCACAGGCACATAGTTTATTTATTTTCTTTTCTTGAGACCTTGGTGTCCAGCACCTCTTTGGGTTACTAAATGCTCTGTATTGAGGGTAACTCTTGATAGTGGACTTTCTGCTGATAATCCCGAGTTAGTTAACCCAAGTTACCAAGTGATAAGGCACCCGTAAGAGCTTATTCATCCAAGTAGTTCCCTCACACAAGAGCACCACAGACACATGCCTCAAGATTAAAAACCATTGGTGCCTAGCCTTATTGCTTGTTTTTTTTCTTTTATTCCTCAACTTTGATTGTTCTTTCCCTTTTTCTTATTAGGATCTTCTTATTTAGCTAGTCTCATGGGGTGTGTCTCAAGCATAGTATTCATGACAGATAGTTGTCCTCCCACCTTATGGTTGAACCATCTTAGCTAACTTATGACTATACCATAAACTCATGAACTTACTCCATAGTATGAACTCCTCTCTGGTCTTTTGTAAACACTCATTCTCTTTTTCATTTGATTCAAATGGGACAAGCATACAAGTAAGCAAAGTAAGGATGCGGTGACATAAAGACTAGCACACAGAGACCTCTTCAACACAAAAACTTAAAAGACAGAATTTAAAAAGGTTCAAACATAACATGGAAGCAAGTTCTATTTCATACAAGATCTTCCTTATTAAAAGCATGGAAAAAGATGGACCAAAGAAGGAACGTCACCACCTTTTACTCTTGTGGATGCCCATGCTTTCCTCCTTGTTTGTCTTCTTTGTGTCCTCTTGCATTCCCTCGCATCCGTGCCAATCTTGCTTGCTTCCAATCCTCAAGTGCCTTCCTCACTGATTCATGACTCTCTTCCACCTTTCGTCTTTCTTCTCGTGCTAATTCATCCATCATTTCTTCATATCTTGTGATTCCTAGATGCAATATAGGCAGCTGTCCTACCAAGTAACCGAGCCTGGCTTGAGTATTTATATGATGCCCAGTCTCGCTCAGGTAAACTCCTTCTGCGAATGACCTTTGCTCGTCCAAGAGTTCTGCCTGTTCTATCTGTCTTCGATGCATCTCATGTATATGTGCACCTTGATGTGCTTGGATGTTGATTAGCCTCTGGATGGATTCTTGTTGCTTGTTTTGCCTTTGTTCCATCCTGTGGAATGTTTCACCCCATTGTTGCCCTTGACTCAGTTGCTGATCCATCATTTGCTTTTGCCACTCCCCTTGTTGAGTCATCCATCTTGAGAGCGACTCCTCTTGCTGCCCCATCATCTGTAGTTGAAGCTCTCTCTGTGCTCCTTGGCTTTCCAAATATTGTCGAGATAGTCCATCAATGGCTTCCTGCAATTCGTGCATATCCAAGGTGGCTGGTGCTTGCCCCTCTAAGACTTGTCCTTCCACTACTTGAGGGGCTATCCTCTTCCTTTGCTTCCGTTGAGGCAAGGGGGATGCGGTAGCATGCATTCGTCGAACGGTTAATGGAATGCCCTCTTTTATCCACACGGAGTCCTCATCTTCAAACACCACCCCAGCTTTCTTGCACAGTCGGTAAATAGTGCTGGGGTAACCCAACGTTCCTCTTGAGTCACTTTTCTCTGCCATTTTTCTAATGCCTTCTGCTATGAGTTCATGAACCTTGATTTCTCCTCCTTTGAGTATACAGTGTACCAGTGTGGCTCTCTTGAGATTCACTTCCGAGTTGTTCGCTGTTGGAGGATGGACCTCCTTACAATTTCGAACCACCGCTTTGCTTCCGGAGTGAGATCTGCTCTCTTGATGAACCTTGGTCTCCTATCTGCATATCTTTCCCAGTCAGCTCCTAGTACACAAATGTCTTGCACAATCTGGTCATGATTAGGGTTGTTGTCCATTCTTGAATGATAACTCTCTTCTTCAAATGGTATGGACCGCAGTTTTAATGCCTTCATGACACTCATGGGACCAAAATCCACAATCTTTCCTCTCACAAAGCTTGTATGTGACTCATCTGCCTTATCATATCAGACCGTATTTGCATAAAACTCTCTTAAAAGATTTGCATTCACCTTAATGACCGGATCAGTGAGGAGCTCCCATCTTCTCTTTTCTACCTTCATTGTGATTTCGGGACACTCAGTTTTCCTAACTTGAAATCCCAGCTCATAAATGATCTCCTTATCCACCATCCACCCGTATTGCAATGCATGGTGCAAGCTTCTAAATCTCTTTTCATCATACGGGTGTTGCTCCATAGATTCCTTTCCTTTCCTTCTTTTAGAACTCGAAGATGCCATGAATGAGGGTTAATGTGTGAAGTTGGCAATGGTGTGGAGACTTTTGGTTGTTTAGGGTTGAATGCAATGAAGGGAGTGAAGGGGAATCCGAAATGGAGAGGTGTGCAGAGTGGGGTACGGAACAAGGATCACTTATATAGAGAGGTTGTGAGTGAATGGAGGGTGTGGATTGATGGAGTTGTTGTTTGATGGACGGTTGGGGTTGTGCATGGAGAAAGGACAAGGATCATCACTTTATGATGGAGATTGCTCGGTCTTCAAGGGTCCTATCTTTTTCAATGTTGCATGGCAACATTTTCCAATGCCTTCCCTTTTTAGAACAAGTGTGTTGTTTTTCCTCATGAAGTGGCCGAACCCTTCTCATTTAGTTGTCCAATAAATCTCCTTCAATGTTCCTCTCATTTTCCCTATAAAATAAGAAAAATTAATGTCCTAAAAAGTATTTAACTTTACGACTAAACTAATAAAAAGAAGAAAAGATTTTGTTTATTCATGAACTCCAACTAACTAACTAACTGTGTATCCTTATATGAACATTGGTGGCACCATGGGGTGACACCAAACTTAGTTTTGAGCACTGTGATAAAAAAGTTCTGTTCAAAGCTCCAAGACTAGCATGCTCTCAGTTGCATTCATGCTTTCTTGGCACGCTTTGAACACCAAACTTGTTCTTCACTATATACTGCAATATAAGGACTTCACCAAGTGTTTGTCAAGTTTAGGTTGGAATTCATGAATATTTACTTATTCACTAGTAAAAGCTCATAAAACATGGGTTGCCTCCCATGAAGCGCTTCTTTAGCGTCACTAGCTTGACGTTTCTCCTTCATCAGGGAGGTTTATAATGCTTCAAGTCCTCCCCTCTTGCTTTGGACTTATATCCATTGGTTGTATTAATGATCTCTACATGTTCCAAGGAGAGAACTCTGTTGATAGTGAAGACCTTAGATAACTGAGATGGTACAGTGGGGAGATTAGGGGGATATCTGGGAAGTAAGCTGAGATCACTTTATCCCCTGGAGTGAAGTCTTCCGTAGGGATCTTCTTATTCCTCCACCCCCTTGGTACCTTCTTCTTTGTCCCTTTTGATGTTGCGTTGCTCTTGGTGACTTCTTCTTCTAGGGGAATTTTGTTGTTGTCTTCACATGTCTCTAGTAGTTTAGGTTCCTCCAGCTTTTCCTTGAGTTGTGACAACTGCTTATTTCCTTGTTCATCAACCAAGGGCTTTCCCAGATGGGGTGGTTGTGCTTCAGTGCTTGCTTCCTCTGTCAGCATCTCATTATGATCTTTGCTTGGTTCTTTGTTTTCTAGGTCTGCTTCTTGCGAGAATTTGAAGACATTAAAGCTGAGTCGTTCATCATGGATCCACAATATTAGCTCCCCTTGCTCCACATCTATGAGTGCTCTGGCTGTAGCTAGGAATGGTCTTCCCAATATGATTGGGTGAGTGTGACTTTCTTCCATATCCAGGATGACAAATTCTGTTGGGAGGAAGTATTTCCCAACCTTTAACAATACATTTTCCACCACCCCTATTGCTTGTTTTTGAGTTTTGTCAGCTAGCCTATTGACTACATCTGTGGGCATTATCTCATTGATCTGCAGCCTCTTACAGGGAGAAGGGCATTAAGTTGATGCTTGCTCCCAAATCGCAGAGTGCTCTATGAAACATTGTTTCTCCTATGGCACAGGGGACATAAAAACTACCTGGATCTTTTCTTTTGTAGGCAACTGCGGTTGAATGAGGGCACTGCACTCCTTGTTCATCAATATAGTTTGGCTTCCCTTGAGTGAGCTTTTTCTGGGAAGCAGCTCCTTCATATACTTGATGTATGTAGGCATTTGTTGAATAGTCTTGATGAATGGTATGTTGACATGCAAAGATGCGAACAAATCTAGAAACTTGAGTATATTCTTCTCCACAGCACCAATGAACAGTTGGGGAAAAGGTGCATAGATTCACAGCTCCTGTAGTGAGATTTTGGTTCTTATGATCTTTTTCTTCTTCTCTACTGAGGTATCTTCAGGTTCTTCTGACAGCTTGGTTGGCTTGTCCTCAGTCTCTTTTTCACTTATAGTGACCATCTTGCAATCTTTCCATCTTACTTTCTTTGTTTCACCTCTCGGATTCTTCTCTGTGTCACTTGGGATTCCATCTGTGGGTTTGGGAATTTGCTCAGAGAGATACCCCATTTGAGATTCCAACCTCTTGATTGTATCTCCCTGGTTCTTGAAACTGGCTCGTACTTCCTCTTGAACACCTTGTTGTCTTGAATCTCCTTGCCTATGCCTTCAAGCAGATTCTCATCCTTGAGAGTCTGTCATCAAATGATTGTAGATTGTGATTAGGCGTGGAAGGATGAGGTAATTATTTTGGTTTTGATGTGGATGTGGAGAGTTGTTGTTATGGGGGTGTTGATATGGTCTAAATGTGAAATGTTGGTGGCTTGCATTGTTGGGATTTGGGCGTCTTTGATCAAGGCTTTGGTCTTGTTGATTTCCCCACCAAAGTTTGGGTGATTCCTCCATCCAGGGTTGTAGGTCTTGGAGTATGGATCATGGTTTTGCCTAGTGAATTCCCAATGTAGTTGGCTTGCTCCTGACTACCTCTGCTTCTTCATTCATTTCTTGTTTTGATGAGTGAGATTGCTCTATTTGGTTTCTCCATCTTCTTGGTAGTCGCTGTGCTGTATGACTTGTTTTCCAACAGAGCATCTACATTGTTTAGCTCCATCATCTCTTGTTTCCCTCTTTCGAAGCATGATTTCGTTCTTGCTACAGTTTATAAATTATGGCCTTAATGGTCTTCTTCTTGTTCAAGATTCCAGATGATGTCTACGGCTTTTGACTCATAAGAGTTCGAAATTCACTCACCATTATTAACATGTAGTGACCTCTGATCTTACCTCCCATGCTCATAGAAGTCCCCTCTTGTTGCCTAAAAGTTTGGACATCAGCTCTCAGCCTAATGATCGTTAAGGGGGGTAAATCTTGCTAAAATTTATTCACCACATCTTCCCAAGTTGTCAAGCTCTCCTTTGGGAAAGACTCCAGCCACTTGCTGCCTTATCCTTGAGTGAGAATGGAAATAAGAGCAGTCTATAGGCCTCAGGATGAACACATTAGACTTCACTGTGTCACATATTCTCAAGAAGTGGTTAGAATGTTGATTGGGGTCCTCTTGACACTTCCTCCGAACGAACATTGTTCTGAACAAGGGTGATGAGCTGTGGCTTCAGTTCAAATTGTTGCATGGATGGTTGGCTTTTGAATGCTACTTCCACAGTTTCCTGGGTTTGGATTGATGTAAGAGCCTAAACTCTTCTATCCTCCCCAACATGATTTGCTCGACCTCCTCCACCATGGTTGTGAGCCTCTTCCTCATGATGGTTTTCCATGTTTTCCTCCATGTTTGGTTCAAAGTATTCCTCAAAGTGTTCCTCCATCTTCTTCAGCACCAACTACACATTTTTCTCCTTGCCTCCCTTTTTAGTCTAAGAGGGTTCTTCTCATCAGGTTCAGATCAAAGGAAGTTGAAGCCGCCGCTTCTTCTCCACTGTCATAATAACCCAAAAATAAATGCTCAATACTAGTTTATCCTCCCAATTTTAATCATTGTTGATGCACCAATCAATCCCCCGCCAACGTTGCCGATAAACTTGTGCTTAGCGAAAAACTTGTCACATAAAAATTCCTTCGGCAAGTGAACCGAATTTGTCGTCAATAAAAACTCACAAATAGAGTGAGGCCGAATCCCAACCAGGGATTGATTGATCAATGGCAACTTTAATTAG